>NC_135508.1:1867500-1947500 GCF_051989575.1 Stigmatopora nigra | reverse complement strand
TCAACTAAGATAGCATCTGCAAATTTAACAGTATTGTTTCAGTTCAGGCGTTTGTGTTTTTTTAATATCCGCCAGTGGTGGTTTTTCGTTTTTACTTTTCTGTTTTTTCCATATATAAGGCGCACTGTCTATTTTGGAGAAAATGTAAGACGAAGTGCGCCGTATAGTCGTGAAAATACGGTACTGTTTTTTGTGGGGGAATTGGGGGTTTTCACCATTCAATTCCAAAATGCTATCATTTTCTTGCTTCAAAGTAAAATCCTCTCTCAATAAATGGCCGTGTGTGGCTTTTCCAAGATGTAAACAATTTTTTTTATAAGAAATGAGTCACAGTGGCGGACATGTTGACTGTGATATATCCCAGGTGGCTTTATAATTCCCACTTGTCTGCCACAAGAACACTAATTCCAACTCCTTCACCATAAAATCTTGCATAAACAGTGGCACTATTTCCGGCTTATTTTTTCCTTCGGTGGATTTAGCATAAATCAACATTTTTACAAGTATTTCAACGTCCTCCTCGCGCTGTCCATTCTTTTGACATAAAGACTCTGCTTTTTTGCACCTTGCACACTGATTAGCTTCTTTTGTTTGGCTTTCAGTCACAATAGACCATCTTTAAGTACTTAAAAGTGAAGTAAAATACGGTAAATTACTTCAAAGCTAACAACTATAAATTTACTTTGCGTACTAGTAAAAAAATGAATAGAATAGAATATATACAACCGTAAATCACATTATATTTTACGCCTGGGTAACAAAAACGGGAACTTTTTAACTAGCCAATAAAAAGCTATTTATGATATAATAAAGGAATTTGTTTAAAATGGCGTCCGTTTTTCTCGACAAATCACCTTTTCAGATGCTAAATTGAGTTATGAGTCAGTGAACTTTTTAAAAAATGTCCAATCTTTACTAAAATGGCGGATTGGTCGCAACTTGCAGAGTAGTCGGTTGCTCATGTCTGCCAATGACCACTTAAAAAATGAACTATTAGCTTATTAGCTTAGCAACAAAAGAGAAGTTCAAATGAATGTAATATTTTCAAAACTCACCTTCAGAATTAGGCGGATGAGTGGTTAGCATGTTGGTGTCAACGTTCTTGGGTCGAGGGTTTGATTCCAGAACTAAAAACTAAACAAAAACATCTTAAACAAACAGAAACTATGATAGTCATAATTATAGCTGATTTCAAATCTTTAATCAATATTCTTGTTTATTTAATGGGGAAAAAATTCAATTCCACAAGCACATGCTAATGATTAGCATGTGCTTGTGGAATTGAATTTTTTCCCCATGCTAAGTGAAATGCTAAATGATTAGCAGCTAATCACTTAGCATTTCACTTAGCATCCGTTATTAATTGAATTGAGTGATTTTATTGTCATTATACAAATATGTTGAAATTTAAAGCTTTACCATTAAGTGCATAATTACAACAACAAACAAACAGACAAATAAATAATCAATAAATATGTAATAAATAATGAATAAGTAGTAAACATAAGAACATAAATAAGTAGACATAGAGTAGAAATAAGTGTACAAATAACAACAACAAATAGATAAATAATCAATAAATAATCAATGAATAATCAATGAATAATCAATAAATGATCAATAAATAATCAGCAAATAATCAATAAATAATCAATAAATAGTCAGTCAATAATCAATAAATAATCAATACATAATCAATAAAAAAAATCGATAAATAATGAATAAATAATGAATAAATAATGAATAAATAATGAATAAATAATGAATAAATAATGAATAAATAATCAATAAATAATCAATAAATAATTGGTAAATAATGAATAAATGATGAATAAATAATCAATAGATAATCAATAAATAAACAATAAATAATCAATAAATAATAAATCTAAATAAATAATCTAAATAAATAATCAATAAATAATCTAAATAAATAATCAATAAATAATCTAAATAAATAATCAATAAATAATCTAAATAAATAATCTATAAATAAGTAGTCAACATACTAAATAAGTAGTAGCCAACATGCTAAATGAGTAGTATAGTAAACATAAATAAGGAGTCAACATAAAATAAGTTATGTTAGCATTGGGCCCGGTGAAGCAAGTGGTTAGCATGTCGGCCTCACAGCTCTAGGGTTCTGGGTTCAAATCCAGGTCACGTCCACCTGTGTGAAATTTGTATGTTCTCCCCAGGCATGCGTGGGTTTCCTCCGGGTACTCCGGTTTCCTCCCAAATTCCCAAAACATGCATGCTAGGCTAATTGTATGCTAAATTCTCCCTAGGTATATGTGTAATTGATTGTTTTTTTCATTCTGCCCTGCGATTGGCTGGCTACAAATTCAGGATGTCCCCTGCCTGATGCCTGGAGTCAGCTGGGATAAGCTCCAGCACCCCCTGATGAGGATAATGCGGTTCTGAAAATGAAATGTTAGCATTGTTATGTTAAACTAAAGTACTATACTATTTTAAAATGTTGTCATAGCATCTAAGGTGAGTGAGTGGCAAGAAATATGTTGTTTTTTGGAGATGTTTTTGACCTCCCCAGTGCCTTAAGTATAATCCACATGGATAAAGCAAGCAATTGCAAGAGAAATTATGGCCGTTGCTTTGGAGACAGGGCGTCCCTTTTAGTGGGAATAGCTGTCAAACGCAACGCTCGCCACTTGTTTGCTTCCAAGTCTAATGAGTAGAATTGGAAAGCCACATTTCCATCGCAACCAATTTATTGACATTGAAAGGATGGAGCAGCCTTGAGCTCAATGAATGCTTTACCATTTATTGGACCAATTTCTTTAAAAAGAATGGAGAAAAACAGCCAATGTGGCTAAAAAATAAAATAAAATAGCATCTATTATGTAAGAAAATAACAACCGTTCAGCTTCTGAAGCACTATTTTTTAATTCTAGTTTTAAAATTTTAGCGTGTTAGGCTCGCAGTTCTGGGGTCGAGGGTTCGATCCCAGTAGGCATGTTATCGCCTGGTTTGCGTGGGTTTTCTCTGGGTACTCCGGTTTCCTCCTAAATCCCAATAGTAGGCATGCTAGGCTAACTGAATCCCAATAATAGGCAAGCTAGGCTAACTGATTCGCAATAACAGGCATGCTAGGCTAACTAAATCCCAATAACAGACATCTTAGGCTAACTGAACATGCTAAATTGCCCACAGGTATGATTGGTTTTCCATGTCTTTATGACCCTTGTGAGGATAAGCGATTCAGAAAATCAATAACATTTTAATAACAGGAATGCTAAGCTAATTAAAAATGCTAAATTGAACCCTAGGAATGATTGGTTTTCTATCTATTTATTCTCTGTGATTGGTTGGCCACCAATTCAGGGTGTCTTTACTTAGCTGGGATAGGCTCCAGCACCCCCGCGACCCTTGTGAGGATAAGCAATTAAGAAAATCAATAACATTTTAATAACAGCCATGCTAAGCTAACTGAAAATACTAAATTAAGCCCAGCTATGATTGGTTTTCCATCTATTTATGCTCTGTGATTGGCTTGCCACCAATTTAGGGTGTCTTTAGTTAGCTGGGATAGGCTCCAGCACCCTTTGCGACCCTTGTGAGAATAAGCAATTCAGAAAATGAATTAAAAAAAATTAAACGGACATTTGAAACCAAGATCACCAAATAAAGGCACTATTATAATTATATTTCCAGAATAAATCAACAAAAACTGAGAAATGTCAATGTCATGAACAAATTTCGCTAGCTCCGCCCCTCAACCTCAACCCGATTGTCTGTCATAAAAAAAAAAAAAACAAGCCAAGTACAATTGAAGCTGTTGGTGTCCACTTGAGATTGAAAAGATGGCGGACACGATCTAGCCAAGGCTTTTTATAAGCTGGCCCAAGTGTTGATTTATACGAAGCTCAATGTTCTTTCTCCGGAGCTCAAAGATGAGGACTTGATAAGCGGACGGCCAAAGTGCAAAGCAATTGGATAAGAAGGAGAGTTTCAAACAAGCTGAAGGTCTTGCTTTTATCTTTCTTGCTACCGTTTTCTGACTCTTGTTCCATCCGGTATTGACAAGTTGCTACTTCAAGATAGCCTTTTGCTATCCTTTCTTGCCAGGAAGAAATTCCAGGTGAATAAATCACAGTTTTGTCAACCTTTTTTGAGCTAAGGTGGCAAATTTTGACAAAAACCTCCATGCTAGGCTAGCTGGTTGAACACTGAAATTGCCCCTAGCTATGATTGGTTGTCTTTTGTCTTCTTCGATTGGCTAGCCACGGATTCAAGGTGTCCGTTCTTAGCTGGGATAGGCTCCAACACCCCCTGTGACCCTTGTGAGGATACATTCAGAAAATGTACCATATTTTCTCAACTATAAGGCGCACCCTCAATGAATGACATTTTTTCCATATTCAAGGCGCACTGGATTATAAGGTGCACCCTCAATGAATGACATTTTTTCCATATATAAGGTGCACTGGATTATAAGGCGCACTGTCTATTTTGGAGAAAATCTAAGACTTAAGTGCGCCTTATAGTCGTGAAAATATGGTCATTGCTATTGACTTCCAGGTATGAAGCACTCACTACTTTACAGTCACCTCTAGAGCCAGCCATTGTTTGTTTTGGATTTTTTTGTATAAAATCTTGCATTGGGGGAGGAGCTATATGATGGAAGATGTTGTCAACTAAGATGGCATCTGCATATTTAACAGTAATGTTCCAGTTCAGGCGTTTGTTTTTTTTTTTTAAATATCTGACAGTGGTATTTTTTCGTTTATGGTTTTCTGTTTTTTCCATATATAAGGCGCACTGGATTATAAGGCGCACTGTCTATTTTGGAGAAAATTTAAGACTTTTAAGTGCGCCTTATAGTCGTGGAAATACGGCACTTATTTGAAATGCCTTTCAACGTGAAATATGTGTTTTTATTTGGATTATAGCAACTAAAATTCCCCTTAAAAATCTTTTTTAAAAGTGTTAAGGCACAGTGTAGATATTTTTTCACAAAGTTCTATTCATTAAAACGAACCTTGACTTTATCATTAAAAAAAACACATGAACAAGTGAAACATTGTTATTGCTAACATTTTGCGAGCCTTCTGACATGGAAAACCAAAACAAAAATAAAATATACATCTTTCTATCTCTCTCATCCATGCTTTGATGATCCATTTTCTTTCTCACCGACACACAATGAAATCCTCAAATAATGATGATACTTGCTTCCAAAGTCTGTTTCATGCACATCAAAAAGACTCGTGCTTGGATTAAACTCGCAATATTCTTCAAATGAAGTCAAAAAAAAATAATAATTTGCACGCAGGCGTTGAATGGACCTGCTAAACTTGAGTGTGAAATATAAGCAAATGGTGACATCTTGAGGACAAAAAGGATACTTCACTTAAAATACCTAAGGGCACCCATTGAGGGTGTCCCCCGCCTGGTGCCTAAAGTCAGCTGGGATAGGTTCCAGCACCCCCCGCGATCCTTGTGAGGATAAGCGGTTCAGAAAATAAATGTATATACATGCATACACACACACGTATTTTGGTGTGGTGTTATATATTGTCTTGTAGCGTATGGGAACAATAAAGAAAGTTACATTTGAAAAGCACACCGAATCATCTGTTGCTTAGCAACCATTTTGAGCCTATCTTTGTGTCACTTTGGTAAGTCGCTGCAAATAAAGATCATTCCACACGTCATATGAGATAAAATAGGCTAAATTGACTTAATAAGGGTCATGTGGCCAAAATCCTGAGGTAGTAGTAGTAGTAGTACTCGTAGTAGTAGCAGTAGTAGTAATAGTAGTAGGAGTAGTGGTAGTAGTAGTAGTAGTAGTAGTAGTAGTAGTAGTGATGGTAGTAGCAGTAGTAACAGTAGTGGTAGTAGTAGTACTAGTAGCAGTAGCAGTAATAATAGTAGTAGTAGTACTAGTAGCAGTAGCAGTAATAATAGTAGTAGTAGTACTAGTAGCAGTAGCAGTAATAATAGTAGTAGTAGTACTAGTAGCAGTAGCAGTAATAATAGTAGTAGTAGTACTAGTAGCAGTAGCAGTAATAATAGTAGTAGTAGTACTAGTAGAAGAAGAAGAAGAAGTAAAAAGTTGTTGGAATAGTAGGAGTAGAAGTAGTAGTAGTGGTAGTAGTGGTAGTAGTGGTAGTAGTAGTAGTAGTAGTAGTAGTAGTAGTAGTAGTAGTAGTAGTAGTAGTAGTAATAGTAGTAGTAGTGGTGGTAGTAGTAGTAGTTGTAGTAGTAGTACAAGTAGTAGTGGTAGTAGTAGTACAAGTAGTAGTGGTAGTAGAGTACAAGTAGTAGTGGTAGTAGAGTACAAGTAGTAGTGGTAGTAGAGTACAAGTAGTAGTGGTAGTAGTAGTAGTACAAGTTGTAGTGGTAGTAGTAGTACAAGTTGTAGTGGTAGTAGTAGTACAAGTAGTAGTGGTAGTAGTAGTAGTACAAGTAGTAGTGGTAGTAGAGTACAAGTAGTAGTGGTAGTAGTAGTACAGTAGTAGTGGTAGTAGAGTACAAGTAGTAGTGGTAGTAGTAGTACAAGTAGTAGTGGTAGTAGAGTACAAGTAGTAGTGGTAGTAGAGTACAAGTAGTAGTGGTAGTAGAGTACAAGTAGTAGTGGTAGTAGAGTACAAGTAGTAGTGGTAGTAGATTACAAGTAGTAGTGGTAGTAGTAGTACAAGTAGTAGTGGTAGTTGTAGTAGTAGTAGTAGTAGTAGTAGCAGTACTTGTATGGGATTGTGTTATACATCCAATAGATGGAGCTGGGCTAAAGGAAATGTCATACCTTGAAGAACCAATATTGATCCGAATATAAATAGATATTTGAGATCTTTTAGTGGCACCTTTTAGTGTGGAAAACACGGTAAACATCCCTCATCCAAACAGTAAAAATGGAGTTCTGAGGATCCTGACTTATGCAATTCCCTACCAAGTTTACGAATGACAGAGAAGCAGGCCTTCAAAGTTAGCGTGTACAACAACAACAACAATCCCGAATTGAGTGGCGACTTGACAAACCTACAGATCGGTTGAAAAATAAACAAATAAATAAATACAAAAAAAGCCTCTTATGACATCAAACAAATGGTATAAAACAGCGAAAACACAATAGCTACCAATTGCATTTAAAGTTAAAGTCAGCCCTTCATCTATTCAGCCATTCATTTCAGGCGTCACCATAGCAAAAAAAACATCAATTCCAAATCCCAGGGGCGGAGCCTCTCCTTCCACAAGCCGCAGGAGGTTCAAGTGACCCAAAAATGGAGGTATACATACGTCTCATTAAACCTCCGAGTCCAACCAATCCGTGCCGTGAGTCATTCATCTGGTCATGGAAACAAAAAAGCACCATTTGGTTGGGTGTTTTGATCATGGGGTCACCCCATGAACAGCTGCTTTCCTCTACACGTAACGCATTTTATATTTAGCATAACCTTTGGATTTATTGACGTGATGCTGATTAATGGCTTTATGTACATTTTGTATGGTCTTTCATTATGTAGCATGAACAGTAAAGTGGTTTCTCATGCTATGTTTTTTTGGTGGGTTTTTTTGTTGTCTGACATAGACAGAACAGAAGTGGGACTTCTTCAAAAGTGGGTTGGAAGAATTGATACGATTCCGCAAGTGGATTAAAACTGGATTCAAAAGTTAGTGGATAAATATTCAGGGATTTAAAAATAGCGCACTGTCCCTTTAACATGTGGAAAAGTGTCTTTTCGTGTCTTATCCGAACACTTGATTATTGTCTTTTAGCTTTGCCGGTTAGCTCTAAACACTGGGCCCATCCCGGAACCACAAATAGAAAACCACGTGAGCTCAGCAGAGGGTTGAGCCCAAATCCACCGCAAACTGCAGCGTAAAACCTGAGGAGAAACTACACATTAGCACCCTCAAATTCCACCGCTTAGCAATGCTAAGGCTTTTCGTTACAGAATCAGAAAAATCCGACGTCATAACGGACAGCCTTTGCTTGTGGTGACGGTGTAATAATGCTAATACGCTAATATGCTAACACGCTAATATGCTAATACGCTAATAATAATATTTTATTGTCGTAGATTTGGTTGTTAGACCAAATTTTTACGAGTAGGTGGGAGGTCCGGTTGATGTATGGTCAGGTATTTTGCGGGTCAGTCCAATTTTCCAAGCCCCACCCCCTTTCTAACGAATCCCAGGTAAACATAACCGACCGCTAACTAAGAAATTTTAAAGCAATTATGGCTTTTTCTATCAGTTTAAGTTGGTTCCATACTCTCGTCTCATGCAAACACGCCCACCTTACGCCCTAAAGTAGGGCCACCTGGGGGTCGTGGCTTGGGGGGCCGCACCCTTGGAAACCCCCCTGCTCTCCGCCCCTGCTTTAAAGGATAGTAGACGAGTTTAAAAGCATTTAATGGTCAAATTGGTTTGATATTTCTAATGTATTATTTACAATGGACAGATTGATCCTAAAAATGCCCCCAAATTAATTCAAAATTAATTATTTAAATAAATCAGAGTTTGACAAAATGAATACGGATTAATTACAGGAAATCATACTATATAAAAAGCATTGGAAATAAAAGCTATTGGTTGCCAGGTTGTGACTCTTTATATCTTTATTTTAATTATGTATTTTTTTTTTACTGGAAAAACGCCCTTTTTGGAATAGCACCACCAATTTTGTTATACGCAGCTGGTTATGATGACAATAAAGTATTTTTGATTTTTTTAAAATCACAATTTATTTGAAATAAAGTCGCTAAAAAGTGAGGGGGCGCTCGAGATTTGCCGTGACGTCACCACCCACGGCCCCCCTCCATGTTTTGGCGAAGAAAAAAAATCGTTCAACTTCCACAAACTCCATTCTCCGGCTTCAATTCGGCTTCTGAAACCGCCTCCTCCGTGAAGACGGTTGTCGCCCCCCGATCGTTAACTTTCGGCATTCTGCTCATCAAATTTGTTATGGAATGATTTACTGACGAATTCATGTTTTTAGTGGCTCCCCGAGAATAGTTCCAAAGCGCAGCCCACACTTGTCTCGGATGGCCGCTCACAGACTCTCTTCCAGCCGCTTCATGTTCCGAAAGACTGCCGGTTCCTCGGCCGATTGGCCCCGCTTCGTGTGAACCCCGCCGGGGGAAGGACGCACGAGAACCGAGGCTAGACGTCGCGACGGAGCGCCGGCCGAACGGACGGCCGATCGGCCGGGCGGGAGGACCGGCGACCGGCACGATGAGGATGCCCCGAGGAGGACGCCTGTTTCTGGCGACGTGCCTGGGTTCTCTCGTGGTCCTGGTGCTCTACTACCAGAGTGCCGGAAAGCTCGGTAAGTCGCCCCCCATTGACTCCTCCTTTTGATAGATTTATAGATCTTTTTGTTACTACAAATACTCCAACTTAATCACTTTTTTACGAGTTTTAATAAAGTTAAGAGCAGAAACGGGTTGTCCGTGAAATGACTGTCAGGAGAACATGTTGTACAAACCGCAATTCGGAATTAAATGGAGATGTTTTGTATCATTTTAAATAATTTTTGGAACATATTGCGGGTTTGGAAATCATTTTTGGAACATATTCCGAGATCTTTTCTCAATTTTTGTGTTTATAATATTGTAATTGGGTGCTTTTATTGTCATTTTATGCAAGTACGATGAGATTTAAAGCTAAAACTTCACCACAAAATGCACAAATAATGTCTATAAACAAATAAATATGAAAAATTTATAATAAGGCGACCGGGTGGTTTGGTGGTTTGCGCATTGGCCTTACGGTGGGGGATCTGGGTTCAAATCCAGCTCGGTCCACCTGTGTGGAGTTTTCATGTTTTCTCTCTTGGCCTATGTGGGTTTTCTCCGGGTACTCCAGTTTCCTCCCACATTATAAAAATATGCATGCTAGACTAATTTAGCACTTGAAATTGCCCCTAACTACGAGTGATTGGTTGTATATCTCATTGTGCCATTGGCTGGCCACCAATTCAGGGTGTACCCCAATTTTTGAACCAAAGTCAGCTGGAATAGCCTCCAGCACCCCCACGACTCTAGTGAGGATAAAGCGGTTCAGAAAATGAGATGGGTAAGTGAGATGAATAATAAATAAATAGTTACCCATAGTGCTATATGTCGAATTTTTTAAAGACTTGTATTTTGATTTAGTTTGCGCCTAATTAAACTGCTCGTCAGGGGTGCTAGACAGCTGTTTTTGTTGAAACACGTGCAGAATGGAATTTGGAATTCTCTCGGGTAATTACCCAGAAAGAATGCTCCTGAGGCTAAAAAAAAGTCATAGCTTGCTCGATCGATCAAATTTAAATTTTAATAATAATAATATTGCCCTATGGCGGCCAGGTGGATGAGTGGTTAGCACCTTGTTCTGCGGTTTTGGGTTCAAATCCAGGGCGGTCCAACTATGTAGAGTTTGTATGTTCTCGCTGGACCTGCGTGGGTTTTCTCTGGGTACTATGGTTTCCTCCCACATTCCAAAAACACGCATGCTAGGCTAATTTAGCACTTGAAATTACTCCTAGCTACGAGTGATTGGTTGTTTTTCTCATTGTGCCCTATGATTGGCTGGCCACCGATTCAGGGTGTGCCCCACTTCTGGCCAAAAAGTCATTTATGATAGGCTCCAGCACCCCGTGTGAGGCAAGTGAGGATGTGACAGTTTAGAAAATGAATGAATGAATGAAAATACATTATTAGGAAATCCATCTAATTAACATGCTAACCCAGAATGTATATCCAAAATGGACAACACCCTGCATGGTACAGGAAGCTCGTTGCATGTTATTGTTTTGCCTCCATTGTTTAACTTTAAAGTGCCACCACCCTTGGGAAGGAATACATCTGCCCACTGTGCCAATATAAACTCATCAGTCATGCCATAGTTATTGCTATCATTGTTATTTTTGGAGTAAACGTCAGGGACCATTTACATTTTACACGATGAGTGTACAAACGCCCCCCAAAAAATACACATATTAATCAACTTCTTGGAATCTATCTAAAATATGCTGAAATTCTCAAAAGGAGCATGTTTTAATGTTAATACTTATGATGAGTTTGTTTATAAATGCACGTTCAACCACAGGTTTATGGTATAAACTGTGTAGTGAGCATTTTTTGATGCTAATTTATTCGCTAACATATTCGCTAACATATTCGCTAACATATTCGCTAACATATTCGCGAACATATTCGCTAACATATTCGCAAACATATTCGCTATCATATTCGCTATCATATTCGCTAACATATTCGCTAACATATTCGCTAACATATTCGCTAACATATTCGCTAAAATATCCGCTACCATATTCGCTAACATATTCGCTAACATATTCGCTAACATATTCGCTAACATATTCGCTAACTTATTCGCTAACTTATTCGCTAACATATTCGCTAACATATTCGCTAACATATTCGCTAACATATTCGCTAACATATTCGCTAACATATTCGCTAACATATTCGCTAACATATTCGCTAACATATTCGCTAACATATTCGCTAACATATTCGCTAACATATTCGCTAACATATTCGCTAACATATTCGCTAACATATTCGCTAACATATTCGCTAACATATTCGCTAACATATTCCCTAACATATTCCCTAACATATTCGCTAGCTTAAAAAACAACCACCTGAACTGGGACAATACTGTTAAATATGCTAATGCTACCTTTTCATCTACCATCTCATTTTCTGAAAAGCTTTATCCTCATTAGGGTCACGGAGGGGTGCTGGAGCCTATCCCAGCTGAGTCCGGCCCAGAGGCAGGGGGGACACCCTGAACCGGTGGCCAGCCAATCACAGGGCAGACAGAGAAAATCAACGAATTACTCGTAGCTAGGAGCAATTTTATGGATGTTTTTGGAATGTGGGAGTAAATCAGAGTACCTGGAGGAAACCCACGCATGCAAATTCATGCAAATTCATGCAAACTCTACACATGACCTGCATTTGAACCCAGGACCTCAAAACTTTGAGGCCGATGCGCTAACCACTAGCTCCACCGGGCCACCCTGTTGCTACCTTAGTTTACAAAATATTCCAACACATCAACAAGGGTTGGCTATAGAGGTGACTGTGTAGTTCCCTTCAGAAAAGGTGTATTTAACCGCGTATCACATACCTGGAACTTGATTCCAATTTTCATTCGTGAACTCTCGTCTCTGAACCCCTTCGGCCATCATCTTTAAACCTATTAAACAAAAAAATGGCATCACAATACTGTCTAAAACTGTCCTACTAGCAGTGATAATTTTACAATTGGCACACTGCGAGTCCCAGGGATTCGCTTGTCTGAAAACTGTGCGTCCCAGGAAACTTGTCACGAGTCCCAACATACTACGGATGCAAATAAAACATAAACAACGATATATAAACATTCAGATTTAATTTATTTATTATATGGTTTAGGATTAGGGTTTATTTATCATTGTACTAGTCTTTCAGCTCGTAGATCCTCCTCTCTTTGCAGCCAAAAGTCTTTTGAAATGTGCGTATTTTTCCTTGCTTCCCCCGTTTTGCTTCATGATCATCGATCGAATCTTCTGCAGTTCTTTTCTTACTAGTTGTATTTTTAACTGCGAAATAACTATCCAGACTGTTTTGCTTTTTCTGAAACATTTTTTATCTTTCTTACACTATTACGAAACTCTTGCTATCGCTTTCTCTCCTTCGTCTGCTAGTGTCTGCTAGTCTCGCGAGAATTATTTCGCAAAGATTATGTGGAATAAATTGGTTTGCTATCGGATATATGTGTTTTGGTTTTTTTTTTGATAAAAATTTCTTTGCGTCCGAAAAAAGCACATTACTTGAAATTGTGCGTCTGGAAGAAAAGCTGTGCGTATCAGACGCAGGACGCAGAGGTAACGAGAACACTGCTACTAGTGTGTGTCAAATTTCTTTTATCCAAGAGTAGATAATACAACTAAAATACAACTTTACAGTACATGACTACAAGCATGTTGCTACAAAAACATTATAATTAAGACCAATTTGCCAACATTGTACCATTTTTTATTGTCAAATTAGAAAAGACTAAGAAATACTAAGAAAAAACGAAACATTCAAGTTCATGTTTCCCTCAAAAACAACATTTACACACAGTTATGCCGTGTGTCGTTTATGTTTGCTCATATGTCAAATCTCAGCACAGTGTGAAGCATTACAGCTTGCTATATACGTCTATTTTTTATTTTATTTTTGAAGGATGAAGTTGTTCTAAGTTAATACATACTAGTGTCAAATCTAATGCACCAGAATCAACCAAAAAGTCAACATTTGTATGTTAAATTTGAACAATCTGGAACAGACAAGTTTCTCTCTGATACGCTACAGTCGGCCTCACACAAGCCAAATCCACCAAAGTACACTCGGTAGGTTTTTGTGACATTGATGGATTCCTCCTCGCAGCTTTAAACCAAAACCATCAAAGACCTCCGCGTGAGTCAGTTTAGTTCTTCACCACGGTCAATTTTAGCTCACGCTTACTGTAGCCATATACACACACACAGGAACAATGTAGTATTTGAAACACATGGCCACACATTCATTCATTCATTCATTTTTGGAGCCGTTTACAGTGTTCCCTCGGTTATCGCTGTTAATGGGGACCGGCACCATCCGCGATAAGTGAATTTCCGCGAAGTAGGGATGCCCCTTCAAAAATGCTTACCGTATTTTCACGACTATAAGGCGCACCGCATTATAAGGCGCACCCTCAATGAATTACATTTTTTTCCATATATAAGGCGCACTGTATTATAAGGCGCACTGTCTATTTTGGAGATAATGTAAGACTTTTAAGTGCGCCTTATAGTGGTGAAAATATGGTAATTGCTATTGACTTCCAGTTATGAAGCACTCACTCACTACTTTACAGTCACCTCTAGAGCCAGCCATTGTTGATGTTTTGGATTTTTTGGTATAAAATCGTGCAGTGGGGGAGGAGCTATATGATGGAAGATGTTTTAAACTAAGATGGCATCTGCCTATTTCACAGTAGTTTCAGTTCAGGCGTTTGTGTTTTTTTAATATCCGACAGTGGTGGTTTTTAGTTTTCTGTTTTTTTCCATATATAAGGCGCACTGGATTATAAGGCGCACTGTCTATTTTGGAGAAAATTTAAGACTTTTAAGTGCGCCTTGTAGTCGTGAAAATACGGTATGCACTTATACAAAAATCCATAAGATATTTTTATTATGTTGATTACTATCTGTTTGTGTGTCTTAATAAAATGGTTATTTCAATTTTTGATCACTTTTTGCTGAAATTTGAACAATCATTTCGATTATTTGCTTCTAAACACATTTAATATGTTTGAAAATAAAACATGTCCACCTTTCTAAGTTATAGCCAAAAATATTTTTATCCTTTTTTTCCTGCCAAGATTTTCTAAACAGGTCTAAAATTTAATGATGTCAACTAAAAATCTTGCGAACAACAAAATTACGTTATTTAAACCCCAAAAATAACTTTAACCATCTTTTTTGCATGTAATCTCTCAATTCCTAATGACTTTCTAACCTCCACTTTAAAAAGTTAATGCAAACATACAATACACAAAATGAACCAAATAATTAAAAATCCAAAAAAACATCTTATCACGAATTGAGGACCTAAATGAGGTCACCATGACTCAAGCCCAGCAGGAGTACGGATCTCTTCAAACGATTCTTCCGCATGGAAGTGGACAACTAACCCAGCGGGAGTGTTGTCTATCATTAAAGACAACATTAAAAAAAACACAAGTGTCTGCTCAACGTTCCAAAGAATTTCACCTGTCGTAAACTCACATCATCTCATCTGCTTTAATGACATCCAGGTGTATCTCGCCAAAAAGTCTGTTCTCATTAAAAAAAACATTCTTTTTTAGCATTCTTAAGTTTCCCTTTCAAAACTAATGCATTTCGGTTACGTACTTTGGAGAATGAGACGATCACAATACATTAAAATTTGCAAGAATATTAATGTAGCGAGTAATTTTAGTCAATTAATGCTTTAAAGCGAAAACAAAAACACATTTTCTACACCGGATGAGGGTTGTCCCCTGACCCCCTTTTGTAACGGCACCCCCTCGAGAGTCTCCTGACCAGCTGCATCTCTGTTTTGTCTGGAAATCTTTGTAGTAGTGAGTAGCAGAGGTGAAGCTAGCTTTAGTTGTTAGCATTAGCGCACAATTTTGGTGGAACATTTTGCGATACTTTGACTTTTAATAAGGTGAAAATCCAGGTATCAATATAGTTATACTTATATATATATATATACTACTTATGAAAATAACTTGTAACCTGGATTTTTTTTGTAAGTAGAGACATATTTAACATTAATTTATTCCATGATCTTTCATACTAGCTCCTTTAAAAATGTTATATTTTGTATGAAATAAGTGTGCAAATGCATGTATGTCAGCAAAAAAAGGTAAGACAATTAATATGACGCCATTTAAAAGAATAGGAAAGGCAGAGGTATTTTCTAAAGGAATGGAAATGTGAGTGGTAGCTGAGTACACATTCGCACATAAACAAAACTTTTTTTTTAATTTCGAGGCTTTTTTTATCTTGATTATTTAATATGTAGATTTGTTTGTAAGTAGTCTTTTTGTATCCAGATCATTTCGTGTGTAGATGCGTTTGTAAGTAGACGCTTTTTTATATCCTGATTATTTCCTAAGTAGAGGATTTTTGTATCCTGATTATTTCGTAAGTAGAAGCTTTTGTCAGTAGAGGCTTTTTGTATCCTGATTAATTTCATATGTAGATGCATTCGTAAGTTGAGGCATTTTGTATCCTGATAATTTCGTATGTAGACACGTTTGTAAGTAGAGGCTTTTTTTGTATCCTGATTATTTTTAATATAAATGCATTTGTAAGTAGCGCCTTTTTGTACACTGATTCATTTGTATGTAAATGCATTTGTAAGTAGAGGCTTTTTGTATCCTGAATATTTCGTAAGTAGATGTATTTGTAAGTAGAGGCTTTTTGTATCCTGATTATTTTTAATATAGATGCATTCGTTAGTAGAGGCATTTTGTATCTTGGTTATTTCGGATGTAGACACATTTGTAAATAGAGGCTTTTTTTGTATCATGATTATTCCGTAAGTAGATACATTCGTAAGTAGAGGCTTTTTGTAACCTGATTCATTCATATGTAGATGCATTTTGTAAGTAAAGGCATAACTGTATACAGTAATCCCTCGAATATCACGGTTAATATAGAGCAGACCTGACCGCAATAATCAAAAAATCACAAAGCATCACCCTTATTATAATTACCTTTTTAATTTCTTCACCGCCAGTCGTCGGATTTTCACATTTTTATGAACCTAAAAAAAAATGTAAATAATTAATAGCAGAAAATAAATCGCAAACAAGTGAATTTGCGATAAGCAAAGTCACAATAATCAAAGGAAAACGCAAATAAAATTCTATGCTAACCTCCCTAAAAAACTGTATGTAGTTTTAAGATTATTTTTACCATTCACAGAAATGTTTACAAAGTCAATGACACACAAAATGTCTTCCGCAATTTATCACGATGATTAAGAGGAAGAGGTTTTCAAACAGGGAAGCTAATTTAGCCACAAAATCACACTGAGATTTTCGCCGATGACCAAAGATAAACCAAAATGGCCCACACACGTATTTTTGATTGAAATTGGGTGCTGCCTTGTTTATAACATGGTGACATTTTACCAAGCAAACGTAAAGGCCGAAACACTCAACCGAGTTTGAACCCTGACCGCTAAGTGTTTGCGTCGGGGCGCATTGCTTCATTTCCTGGATCTGAGAGGAAGTTGTGGTTGGGGGTGCAATACCACGTATGATACAAAAGAAGGTGGTTTATGTTAATCGGAATTGAGCAAACTTTAAAACGTTTACAGTTTTAAATCCAGTTCAATCTGGATAGAAGATTAAAAGACTTTTTTTTTCAAAGTCATAATTATAATAGCCAAATAATATGTGAAGTTTTATTTGGCAATAGGTAGTATTCACCCAATTTGACAGGAAAATTATTTAATATATTTTTCATAAATAGGTCACACTGTGGCTCTTAACCAAAGTTTATTTTAGAGGATGTTTATATGAAAAAAAATCTAAAAGTCTATCATTAAGGCTTACTGGGCTGTAAACTGCAAAGTTCAAAGCAGGAGAGAAAAGTAACTATTTATATACTTCAAAAAATGACAATATTATACAAAGTGTGACTATGTAATATCCAACACAGTTTGTTTTGGGTTGGGTAATTAAGATGCTAACTAGCAGATGCTAGCAAGATGGAAAACTAACAATAATGGTGGTAACGCTATATTTAAAAAGGGTTCTAATACCTTGTATAGTTATGCTGGTTGTGCTAGTTATGCTAGTTATGCTAGTTATGCTAGTTGGTAACGCTATATTTAAAAAGGGTTCTAATACTTTGGATAGTTATGCTAGTTGTGCTAGTTATGCTAGTTATACTAGCTATGTTAGTTATGCTAGTTAGGCTAGTTATGCTAGTTAGGTTAGTTATGCTAGTTAGGCTAGTTAGGCTAGTTATGCTAGTTTTCATTTCACAATGCAAAAAGATAGTGTAGGAATTAGAAATAGCTTAACATACAATTCAAAAGTCAAAGAATATTCATCAAAAACAGCTTGATATTCAGTAAAATCAAAGATTATTCACCACAGTGGGTTGCCAAATCATTATTTATCATCATTTAATTCACCATAAATATATGTATTATAAGGCGCACTGTATTATAAGGCGCACTGTATTATAAGGTGCGGTGTATTATAGGGCGCACTGTATCAGAAGGCGCACTGTATTATAAGGCGCACTGTCTATTTTGGAGAAAATGTAAGACTTTTAAGTGTGCCTTATAGTGGTGAAAATACAGTAATTGCTATTGACTTCCTTGTATGAAGCACTCACTACTCTAGAGCCAGCCATTGTTGATGTTTTGGATTTTTTTGGTATAAAATCTTGCAGTGGGGGAGGAGCTATATGATGGAAGATGTTTTAAACTAAGATGGCATCTGCATATTTAACACTGTTGTTTCACTTCAGGCGTTTGTTTTTTTAATATCCGACAGTGGTGATTTTTCGTTTTTGGTTTTCTGTTTTTTTTTTCCATATATAAGGCGCACTGGATAATAAGGCGCACTGTCTATTTTGGAGAAAATTTCAGACTTTTAAGTGCGCCTGATAGTCGTGAAAATACGGTAGTTAAATTCTTAAGTTAATATTTGCATATAATACTTGGCATTATCCCAAAGTTTGTCAAAAAAAATGCTGATACTTCAAAGCAAAACCTCAACAAAATTAGAAAATTCAATCTTCTGGCCGTGACCCTATTGTGGTGTTAATCCTTTTTTACAAGACTTTTTAACAAGACACTTGGCCTGTTCTCATGGGCTGCCTACAACATGCTCAACTCCCTGGCAACCAACCATGAGCTCTTCTTGCTCAAGTGGACAAAGCCAAGTCATTTGTAAATGTCCATCAATATTTACACTTTCGTAAACTCTGTCACCATTTGACCGGCGACCAAAAGGAACCAAAACACCGGCGACCAAACGTCCAAGCACCAATTTTGCGCGTTATACTCGAATAAATACAAAATTTACATGTATATGTTTATTAACATGAATATAAATGTGTTCAGGGCAGCCCTGTGGATAAGTGTTTAACGCGTTGGCCTCACAGTGAGGGTTCTGGGTTCAAATCCAGGTCGATCTACCTATGTGGAGTTTGCATGTTCTCCCTGGGCCTGTGTAGGTTTTATCCAGGTACTCCAGTTTCCTCCAAAATACCAAAAACATTCATGCTAAGCTAATAGGACACTTTAAATTGCCCCTAAGTGTGAAAAAATCAAAATAAATCAAACTCAGGTTGAGGTTTTAACGCATTTTTTTTAGCAAAGTGTCGGAGGATTAAGTCATCACAAAACGCGGAATTAATCGTTTTAACGACGCATCGTCTGGAAGTATGTTCACAACAAAGCAAAACCAAGGTGCAATTATTACAATAATGAATGTAATTATTGCTGAGTAGACGTTTCGCAAATTAGCTTTCGAATTCTTCCAAATTTTAAGAGAAATACGACACACCTGGGTTGTGTAATTTTGATAAAACATGTAACTTCTTCCCATTTATCATTAAACAGTGGACAGTCATTTTTTTTTTACAAGAAACTCATGACAACGTTGCATGTGACGATGCATTCACTTGCCCTCTGAAATGAAAGATTGCAAACAATGTGGAAATTTAAGCATTTTCATGTGATCTGCTATCTGGCTTCTCCACGTATGTAAGTAAGTAAGTAAGTAGTCATATCCTGTGACTGAATCTCGTCACCATGTGACAGGAAACGCTTGAACTCCTTTGAAGAAGGAATGCTGACTCAGGCAACTTTATTTATAACGTTTTGGAGAACAAACGTAACAGACTTAAAAATTAAGGTCAAGTAACGTAGGTAGATTCGAACTTGGTTTCAGTGATTTGTTGATTTTCTCAACCGCTTATCCTCACAAGGATCGTGGGGGTGCTGGGGCCTATCTCTGCCAACTATGGGAAGGAGGCGGGGACTCCATGAGTTGGTTGGTAACCAATAGCAGGGCAGAATGACACGAACAACCATTCATGCTAGCACTCATATGTAATTTAGAGTGTCTGATTAGCTTAGCATTCGTGTTCTTGGAATGTGGGAGGAAGCAGGAGTACCCAGAATAAAACCCACGCAAGCCCGGGAGCTATTTAAATGTATATATTTATTTATTTCGACAACACGTCTATTTATTTATATGTTTATTTATTCATTTATTTATTTATATGTTTGTTTGTGTATTTATTCATTTATGTATTTACATATTTATTTATTCATTTATGTAAGTTTATTTATTTATTTGTTTATTAATTCATCACATTTTTATTTATTTGTTTATTCATTTATATATGTATTTATTAACTTATTCATGTTGTTTATGAACTTATTTATGTTATTTATTAACTTATTTATGTTATTTATTTATTAACTTATTTATGTTATTTATTTATTAATTTATTTATGTTATTTATTTATTTACTTAATATCTTATTTATTTATTAACTTATTTATGTTATTTATTTATTAACTTATTTATGTTATTTATTTCTTAACGTATTTATGTTATTTATTTATCAACTTATTTATGTTATTCATTAATTAACTTATTTATGTTATTTATTTGTTTGTTTATTCATTCATTTGTGTATTTACATATTTATTTATATATTTATTTATTTGTTTATTCATTGGTCTATGTATTCACATATTTATTTATTCATTTATTTATATACTTATTTATTCGTTTATTCATTTATATATTTATTTATTCATTTATTTATTTATTAACTAATTTATGACCTATTTATTTACGCCTAAAATATCTTTTTCTGTGTCTGTATTCTCACCCTCTTCCTACTGTAACAGTAAAATATCCCAAATACTGGATAAAGTTATCTAATCTAATCTAATTAGTCACTTCCACCCTTTTCACTATATAAATATAGCACGTCAGTAAGCAATGTACCCAGACAGTCAACCTGTCAGTGTCATACAGCGACATCTACAGAATCTTGAATTTACTACATACAAAAGCATGCATGCGCATAGTTAATAAGGAGAATTCCAATCATTAATAAGGGGGACAATTGCCCCGAGGTTGCCAGGTATGAAATTAATACCAAAAGTCCTTTGCCCAAGTTTTTCTAAAGTCCTAAAGCCAACTTATATACATTGTTTGAGGCACATGTGCTAAAGAAATCACTTCTCTGGCGCAACCTCGTTAGCCGCAGTCGGCCCTCGGTGGGGGGATGGGATTGGTCGGCCAAAGAGACACTGAAAACGAAAAAAAAGACCCACAGAACAAACCATGGAGGAATTCCAATCTTTTCGATCAGTTCCTTCAGCGCAATTCCCCCCTGTGGACATTTTCCTTCTTGCGCAATGTGAGAGAATACACTTGTCTTTATGTCGTAGCATATTGCAGTGTGTATTAGGACAGGACACCGTGTTCTTTCTAGAGGACGAAGAGTCTTCAACATGAGGTATTAGTTAGGGTCTCATGTATTATGTATGTCTGACGCAGAAAACGATGTTGGGACGGGCGGCAGAATGAAGAAAAACAGAACTCCGTTGCAGAATCTATACAGTGGAGACCAGGTGAGGACATGGATATCTGGTAGGGATTGACTCCGAGTTCGAATCCCCCAAAATAGAGAAAAGATAAACAGATAAAATGCAAAATAAAATGTATGTTGATGTCTATTTTTGTCATGTTGACGTGTATTTTTGCTAAAATAAACTTCAAAATCGAGGGTACGGCTTATATGTGCATAAAAAGACGACATGCACAAAACTGCATGATGGCAAAGACAAAACGCCATGACGCATGAAAATGCGGCCACATTTTTTTATTTCAAAATAGAGATAGGATAAACAGATAAAATGCAAAATAAATTTATGTTGACGTCAATTTTCGTCATGTTGACGTGTATTTTTGCCAAAATAAACTTCAAAATCGAGGGAACGGCTTATACGTGCATAAAAAGACGACATGCACAAAACTGCAAGATAGCAAAGACAAAACGCCATGACGTAAAAAAATGTGGCCGATATTTATTTATTTCAAAATAGAGAAAAGATAAATAAATAAAATGCAAAATAAAATTTATGTTGACGTCTATTTTTGCCAAAATAAACTTCAAAATCGAGGGTACGGCTTATATACGCATAAAAAGACGACATGCACAAAACTGCAAGATGGCAAAAACGAAACGCCATGACACAAGACAGTGCGGCCGATTCGGTCACATATTTCAAAATAGAGAAAAGATAAACACATAAAATGCAAAAAAAAAATGCATGTTGATGTCTATTTTTGTCTTGTTGACGTGTATTTTTGCCAAAATAAACTTCAAAATCGAGTCTACGGCTTATATATGTGCATAAAAAGACGACATGCATGAAACTGCAAGATGGCAAAAGACAAAACGCCATGACGTAAGACAATGGGGCCGATATATATTCATTTCAAAATAGAGATAAGATAAACAGATAAAATGCAAAATAAAATTCATGTTGACGTCTATTTTTGCCAAAATAAACTTCAAAATCGAAGGTACGGCTTATATGCGCATAAAAAGACGACATGCACAAAACTGCAAGATGGCGAAAGACGAAACGCCATGACGCAAAACAATGCGGCCGATATTTTCAAAATAGAGAAAAGATAAACATAAAATGCAAAACAAAACTTATGTTGACGTCTATTTTTGCCAAAATAAACTTCAAAATTGAGGGTACGGCTTATATGCGCATAAAAAACTACATGCACAAAACTGCAAGATCGCAAAGACAAAACACCATGACGCCATGACGCAAGAAAATGCGGCCAAAAAAATGTATTTTGCCAAAATCCAGGGTACGGCTTATATGCGCATAAAAAAACTACATGCACAAAACTACAAAATAGCAAAGACAAAACGCCATGACGTAAAAAAAAAAAGTGTCCGAAACAATGTATTTTTGCCAAACTAAACTTCAAAATCAATGGTATGGCTTATATGCGCATAAAAACACAACATACACAAAACTGCAGAAAGACAATGCGGCCCAAACAAAGTATTTTGCCTAACTAAACTACAAAAAAAATCTTTAATATTCCGCACGGTTCGCTTGTTTACATCAGTGTGTGTTTTGAATTTTAAGCCCCGCCTATATTTCTTTTTAACGCCCGCCCTTTTTCCAGCAAGCGCAACTATTGGCCGATCAGAAGTCCCTTCAAGGTCGGAGGGAATTGTTGGAACGGGCATGTTTGAGTCACACAAAGAAGAGAAGGGTACTTTCTCCCGAAGATCTTAAACATCTCATCGTGGATGACAAACACAATCTCATTTACTGCTATGTGCCCAAGGTTGGTTTACCGTCACTTTAAATGCCGTTTAAATTTTTCAAAAATGGCATCATTCAACACAACTAAGTTATTTTCACTATCAAATTTGGTGGGGGTTTGTTTTGGTCAATTTTAGTTGAATAATCTTCCTGGAAAAATGACTTTAGATATAAAAAAAAAAAGAACATTAATCTCTGAACATCATATATTTTTCTTAATTGCAGTTTTTTACAGAATTGTTGTTGTTTTTTAAAGAAAGTATTAACCAATGAAAATCCAATGTTTTTCTCAATTTCATTTCAACAAAATTATTCTAAAATGTTTTTTTTAAAGGAAACCACTAAAAATCTAATATTTTTCTCAATTTCTGTTCAACAGAATTATTTTAAAATATTCATTTTTAATTTAAACAACAGTTAACCACTAAAAATCCAATATTTTTCCCAATTTCTGTTCAACAGAATTATTTTAAAATATTTACTTTCAATTTAAACAAAAGGAAATCACTAAAAAAACAATATTTTTCTCAATTTCAGTACAACAGAATTATTTTAAAATATTTATTTTCAATTTAAACATAAAGGAACCCTAAAAATCCAATGTTTTTCTCAATTTCAGTTGGACAGAATTATTTTAAAATATTTATTTTAAATTTAAACAAAAAGAAACCACTAAAAATCCAATATTTTTTTCAATTTCTGTTTAACAAAATTATTTTAAAATATTTATTTTAAAATTAAACAAAAAGAAATCACTAAAAATCCAATATTTTACTCAATTTCTGTTCAACAGAATTATTTTAAAATATTTATTTTCAATTTAAACAAAAGGAAACCTCTAAAAATCCAATATTTTTCTCAATTTCACTACAACAGAATTAATTTAAAAATTCAAGTTCAGTTCAACAAAAACTATTTCCATTAAAAAAATTACCATTAATAATTTCATGTTTTTTTCCTCAATTTCACTTCTACATAAATCTTATTTTTTTGTAAGAAAAAAAATAACCCCTGAAAATCCATTGTTTTCCTCCTAATTTCAATTCAACAGAATTAATTTAAAAAAAATGAATTAACCACAGAAAATCTAATATAAAAACAAATTAAATTTTTGAAAAAAACGTAAAGTAACCCCTAAAAACCAAAAAAACCCTTTCTCAATTAAATTTAAACAGAACAAATTCCAAAACCAAACTCGGAATTGCTCCCCGACATTAACAAGCCTAAATGTTAACCCATGGGTGTCAAACATACGGCCCGCGGGCCGGATCCGGCCCGTCTGGTGGTTTGGTACGGCCCGGGGAAGAAAGCTGCATTGTATAAAAAAAAAAAAGAATTTTCTTTAAAATGTGTAGTTCTTGTATTATCCGCTAGGGGCGCAGTGTTTTAGTACGTGCAGACAACATGCATTGACATTTATTTATGTTCTTATGTTATTCTCTTGTTCATAATATATTGTTCATAATGTAAAAGGAAAATTCTTTTAATAAACATTTTGATAATTTACTCATTCTTTGCACTAATTATTAGTATTAGTGACTAATACAGTTTTGAAAAAAGTGGGCATATTGTTAGTTCTATGTCATTTTGCAATGAGTTTACTGGAATACTCAAATTAAGCTGTATTCGGCCCGCAGACCACAGGCAGTTTGACAATTAACCCTTTCTTGGCCTTTCCAGGTAGCATGCACCAACTGGAAACGCGTCCTAATGGTCCTAAGCAGCGACGGCCGCCTGACAGAACCCTTGGACATCCCAGCCAACGAAGCCCACATAGCAGGCAACCTCCGCACTCTATCCGAATTCTCAGTCCCCGAAATCAACCGTCGCCTTCGCGGCTACCTCAAATTCGTCTTCGTACGCGAACCCTTCGAGCGCCTGGTGTCGGCCTACCGCAACAAATTCACCCGCAGCTACAACACGGCCTTCCACAAACGCTACGGCACCAAAATCGTACGACGCCATCGCCCCCGACCCGACCCACGGGCCTTGGAGAAAGGGGACGACGTAGCCTTCCACGAATTCGTCCAGTACTTGGCGGACCCCCGTACCCAACGTGAGGAACCCTTTAATGAACATTGGGAGAGGGTACATTCCCTTTGCCACCCGTGTTTGATTCGCTACGACGTGGTGGGTAAGTACGAAACCCTGGAGCGAGATGCCCGCGCCGTGTTGTCTTTGGCGGGGGTGGACGACACGCTTCGTTTCCCAACTTCGGGGAAAAGTACCCGGACGGATGGCGACATGGCGGCGCGCTTCTTTAAGCATATTAGTCCTTTTTATCAGAAAAGGCTGTTCAATCTTTATCGTCTGGATTTCCTGCTGTTTAATTATTCCACGCCGGAATATCTCAAAACTTGATGGGGATTTGCACTTGTTCGTGGCGGAGGATGAATAAAAATGGCTTTCATGGGTTGTGTTGTGAGGTTTGAAGGATGTTGTTTAGTTTTTGGGTGGGAGTGGTCGACAAAGTGGTCTAGTTTTTCGATTAAATTTTAAAAAAAAATGTAAAAAAAAATTGGGTGGTCCAGCGGATAAGTGGTTTATCATGCATGCCTCGCAGTCTGGAGTCCCGGGTTCGAACCCAAGTCGTTCCACCTGTGAGGAATTTGTATGTTCTGTGCTTGTGTAGGTTTTCTCTGGGTACTCCAGTTTCCTCCCACATCCCCCAGGGTGGTTAAGTGGTTTATCACGTCGGCCTCGCAGTCTTGGTGTCCCAGGTTCGAACCCAGGTCGTTCCACCTGTGAGGCATTTGTATGTTCTGTGCGTGTGGGGGTTTTCTCTGGGTACACCAGTTTCCTCCCACATCCCCCAGGGTGGTCTGTTGGATAAGTGGTTTATAACGTCGGTCACGCAGTCTGGGGTCCTGGGTTCGAACCCAAGTCGTTCCTCCTGTGTGGATTTTATGTCCTATGCTTGTGTAGGTTTTCTCTGGGTACTCCAGTTTATTCCCACATCCCAAAAACATGCATGCTAGGCTAATTAGATGCTAAATTGAACCTAGCTAAGATTACTTGTCCTGCAATTGGCTGGCAGGGTCCCCCGCCTGGTACTCAAAGTCAGCTGGGATAGACTCCAGCACCCCCTGCGATCCTTTTAAGTGGCTCAGAAAATGAATAAATAAAAAAATTACTGATACTTTTTTAGAGAAGAGGATTATGGTTTTTAAATTTTGTATTTTTCATTCAATTTTTAGAAAATAGTGCCTTAAGATATTTTATAAACGCTACACAATTTATCATTTGATCAATAAAAAAAATGGATTTGATACATCACAAAATAGGTCACATTTTTAAATTTTTAACACACGATTCAAGCTCTGTGATTGGCTGAATGGAAACGTGAAAACTACCTGCTTAAAAGTGCTTCTATGTATTATTTTTTCTATTTTATTTTAGTTAATTTATGGCCTTGAGCCATATTTTTTTATATCGATCACAATTTACGAGAAAAAAGCGCTTGGTTTGAATTAAAAATCACTTTCTAGTTTTGCCCCGCCAGGTTTATAAAACTGAAAACCCGACTTTTAAGGAGCAGGTTCTCCTTTTCCAGAGAGGTACGGACTGAAAAATCCAAAAGTACCTCCCATATCTATTAAAAAATATTAAATTATACATGTCAGCCAATACGTTTGGTATTTATTGTTGTACAAAAATTAATGCCATATTTTGACAAGAGTAAAAATATTGCTCGATACGGTATTTTTTATAATATGGACCATTTATGGAACAAAAGTTTTTTTTAAATGTGGACCATTTATGGAACATAAGTTTTTTTTAAAATATGGACCATTTATGGAAAAAAAGTTTTTTTTAAAAAATATGGACAATTTATGGAACAAAAGTTGTTGTTTTTTTAAATATGGACCATTTATGGAAAAAAAGTTTTTTTTTTTTAAATATGGACCATTTATGGAACAAAAGTTTTTTTTAAAAAATATGGACCATTTATGGAACAATTCTTTTTAAAAATATGGGCCATTTATGGAACTAACGTTTTTTTTAAATATGGACCATTTATGGAACAAAGGTTTTTTTTGTTAAATATGGACCATTTATGGAACAAAAGTTTTTTTTTTAAAATATGGAAAATGTATGGAACAAAAGTTGTTTTTTAAATATGTACCATTTATGGAACAAAAGTTTTTAAAAAAAATATGGACCATTTATGGAACATAAGTTTTTTTTTAAATATGGACCATTTATGGAACAAAAGTTTTTTCTTTAAAATATGGACCATTTATGGAACATAAGTTTTTTTGTTAAATATGGACAATTAATGGAACAAAAGTTGTTTTTTAAATATGTACCATTTATGGAACAAAAGTTGTTTTTTAAATATGTACCATTTATGGAACAAAAGTTTTTTTAAAAAAATATGGACCATTTATGGAACAAAAGTTTTTTCTTTAAAATATGGACCATTTATGGAACAAAAGTTTTTTTGTTAAATATGGACCATTTATGGAAAAAAGTTTTTTCTTTAAAATATGGACCATTTATGGAACAAAAGTTTTTTTTAAAAAATATGGACCATTTATGGAACAAAAGTTTTTTTTTTAAATATGGACCATTTATGGAACTTTTTTTAATTAAAATATGGACCATTTATGGAACAAAAGTTTTTTTTTTTTAAATATGGACCAATTATGGAACAAAAGTTTTTTTTAAAAAATATGGACCATTTATGGAACAAAAGTTTTTTAAAAAAAATATGGACAATTTATGGAAATGCCATCTGAGCATGTAGATTATTATTATTATTAGTTTTTTGGTTCATTAGAGATGCGCTTATTAATCTATTGATTTCACTTTATTAATATTAATGACAACATGAAGTTATTTTTATCCACTGTGACACAACTTTTTCAGGTAATGTTATTCTGCTGAAAATGAAAATTGATATTTATCGCACAATAAATATGCAGTATTTGGATTTTTGAGCAGTTTTGTATGAGACCTGCTGTGGATTTCTTCTGCAAAAAAACAGTGACTTTGTTTTTGCACACTTTTGAACGGATGCCAAATAAAAATAACATTTTTGTTTTTATTTTGTTCAGAATTCAAAGTTTGTGTCCTTTTAATTCAAATTGAAGATATCAATGGATTTGCATATCTGGTAACCTCAGCCAATTGCTTTCCTTAAAAATGATTGCCTTTCCTTTTAAACCACAGGTGTCAAAGTGGTGGCCCAGGGGCTAAATCTGGACCGCCGCATCATTTTGTGTGGCCCGGGAAAGTGTTGATTTTCTGTTTTAGGATCAAATTAAAATGAAGAGTATAGATGTTATATTAAATTTCCTAATTTTCCCCCTTTTAAATTGATAATTGTCAATTTTTAATCCATTTTTTTCTGTGTTTTTAGTTCAAAAATCATTTAGTAAAATCTAAAAATGTATTTAAAATAAGCTAAAATAAACATTGCTTTTTAGATCTATAAAAAACGGAATATTCAGGGCTTTTAATCAGTTCTTTTAATAAAGTTATAATTTTAAAAAATCTAAATATGATCTATGTTAAATTGATTTTCCCCCTTTTAAATCAATAATTGTCATTTTTTAATCCATTTTTTTCTGTTTTTAGTTCAAAAATCATTTTGTAAAATCTAAAAATATATTTAAAAAAAGCTAAAATAAACATTGTTTTAGATCGATAAAAATCGGAATATTCAGGGTATTTAATCCATTTATAATTTCAAAAAATCTAAATATGATGTATATTAAATTTCCTGATTTTCCCCTTTTAAATCAATGATTGTCCTTTTTAATCCATTTTTTTCTGTTTTTAGTTCAAAAATCATTTTGTAAAACCTAAAAATATATTTAAAAAAAGCTAAAATAAACATTGTTTAAGATCGATAAAAAACGGAATATTCAGGGATTTTAATCCAGTTCTTTTAATCCATTTATAATTTAAAAAAATCTAAATATGATGTATATTAAATTTCCTGATTTCCCCCCTTTTAAATCAATAATTGCACATTTTTAATCCATTTTTCCTGTGTTTTTAGTTCAAAAATCATTTTGTAAAATCTAAAAATATATTTAAAAAAAGCTAAAATAAACATCTATAGAAAAACTGAATATTCAGGGTTTTAATCCATTTAAAAAAAATGAAATATTATATCTAAAATGGCCTAAAGCAGTAAAAAAAAAATAAACAAACAAATGCAACACAGCACATAATTACTCATATTAAGTCTAAAATCTACCCCAAAGTAGCCCACTCAGTATGCAGTAAATTGAAGATTATGTAGATGTCGCTGTTTGACGCTGACATTGCTTGCTGACGCGCTATATTTATATAGTAAATACAGGTTTGCACGTTTCAACTTGGCACCTGGCAACCTTTTATTCCTTTGAAAAACTAAATTGGACATCCCTTGTCTTAATGGTTTATACGCATTTTAACTTCAATTTCAGGTGAGTGACTGCCCAATTCCAGTAAAAAGTTGCCATGGCTTCTACTCGTGCCGCCCGTTTCACAGCGACCGGGCAGCTACACGCGGTCCAAACAAGGCCGTGACTGTATTCCAAGCCCGGCTCAGGTCAGAGCTTCGCTTGTTAGATCCCACCAGGGACACGGAGTGATTCAATACACCATCACAACCCACGCACTTACAAACAGGCGGCTAAAAGCAGAGTTTTCGGCCAAGTAGTATGGAAGCTTATTGCATTCAGCTTAGAAGTTAAAAATAAAAAGACTTGGTGATTTTTCTAATGAATTTATTTTTTGAGGTTGTTTTGGGATTTTTTTTGGATTGTTTTTCAAGATAATTTATTTTTGGGGTTGTTTTGGGGATTTATTTTTACCTTTGTTTTTTTATTTTTTTATATTTTGGGGTTGTTTTTGATTTTTTTTCTGCTTTCAAATAAATGTTTCGGGGTTTGAATTAATGATCTTTAAAATCACTATTTTTCAAATTAATTTAATTTCTGGTTTTTGGAATATTTTTATTCTTTGTTTTTCAAATTCATTTATCTTTGGGATTATTTTTTTATTTTTTCTCCTTTCATTTTTCAAATTAATTTATTTTCTCAGGTTGTTTATGAATTAATTATTTTCTTCATTTTTACAATAAATTTATTTTATCTGCTTTTCTTAAACTAGAATTACTTCCTTATTTTTTAACTTAATTTAATTCCTAGGGTTGTCTTTTGATTTTTTTCATAGTTTTTCAAATAAATGTATTTTCTCAAGTGTTTTTTTTAATTACTTATTTTCTTCTCCATTTTTCCAATTAATTTATTTTCCCGGACTGTTTTTGAATTAATTTCTTTTTTTATTCCAAATTAATGTATTTATTTATTTTTATTGTTTTAATTAAATTAAAAAAAACACCCCCAAAAATACATTAATTTGAAAAACAGCCATGTATTTTTATCCTTAATTTTCAAGGTGAATGCAATATAATCTTCCATAAAATAGCTCTTCACACAAGCTATTCTTGACAAAATAGCAAATTATCCAAGGATTCTTTCCACAAGTGCGGTACGCCATTTTGTCTGCGGCTGATACAAAAACGTACGCTTGAGTGATCAAATTTGAGGGTCAACTAAAAATGGAATGCTCCCTTTTCTGATGTCTCTTAGGTAAAAAAATGCCTTTCTTCATAAAATGACCTTCAACGACTAAAACTCGCTCAAGTGAAATATTTGCCATACTTGGGATATTTAAAATATTTCTCATTTTTGTCTTTTGATATCAGACATCACAGGATATTATCTGAAAGGTCACGAGTGGTCTTAAAAGATTAAAAAGTGACAGAAATACTCCCAAAAGTGGAAAACAAACCCAAATTGTGCAGTCAACATTTGAGAAAATCAACTTTTCTAAAGGCCAGATGCCAAAAAAAGTAGTTTTTACTGTTTTATTTACCTGGAATATTTATTCTTCATAATGCTTACCCTCACAAGGGTCCTGTGGGGGTGCTGGAGCCTATCCCAGTCAACTATGGGCAGCAGGTATGGACACCCAGAGTTGGTGGCCAGCTGATACCTGAAAAATAAATCAAAATAAACAACTATATACATAATACATACTAGTACTCAATGTTTTTGTATTTATTTGCCATATACAGTCGTACCTCAGGATATGAGCTTAATTTGTTCCGGAACTGAGCTCATATGTCGATTTACTCGTAATTCAAACGAATGTTTCCCATAGAAATGAACTAAAAATAAATTAATTTGTTCCCAACCTCTGAAAAAAACCCAACAAAAACAGGATATTGGATCGGAAAAACATTTTTATTTGTTGTAATTCGCCATCTTTTAACAAAGTACCGTATTTTCACGACTATAAGGCGCACTTAAAAGTCTTAAATGTTCTCCAAAATAGACGGTGCGCCTTATAATCCAGTGCGCTTTATATATGGAAAAAACTGAAAAACGAAAAACCACCACTGTGGGATATTAAAAAAACACAAACGCCTGAACTGAAAGAATACTGTTAAATATGCAGATGCCATCTTAGTGGACAAAATCTTCCATCATAAAGCTCCTCCCCCACTGCAAGATTTTATACCAAAAAAATCCAAAACATCAACAATGGCTGGCTCTAGAGGTGACTGTAAAGTAGTGAGTGCTTCATACCTGCAAGTCAATAGCAATTAACGTATTTTCACCACTATAAGGCGCACTTACAAGTATTCAATTTTCTCCAAAATAGACAGTGCGCCTTATAATACAATGCGCCTTATATATGGAAAAATGTCATACATTGAGGGTGCGCCTTATAATGCGGTGCGCCTTAAAGTCATGAAAATACGGTAATCAATGTTTTTTATTTGCTATATACAGTGGTACCTCGAGATATGAGCTAAATTCATTCCGGGACTGAGCTCGTATGTCGATTTACTCGTAACTCAAACGAAGGTTTCCCATAGAAATGAACTAAAAATAAATTAATTTGTTACAACGCTCTGAAAATAGACACCAAAACCAGTATATTGGATTGGGAAAAACATTTTTATTTGTTCTAATTCGCCATCTTTTAACAAAGTAACAAATAACCAGTGGTTTAATAGTACTAAAATGGGTTTAATAGTACTAAAATTAGACATTTTTTTGCACGGCAACACGCTCGTAACATAAACAAATTTAAATGAACTTGGATTACGATGCAGACACTCAAAAATAAATTTAATCTTACCTTACACTAAATTTAATTGTAATTTTGTTTGACATTTAGATACCTTTCTTCTCCCGGGTTGGCTCTTTAAGCCCCGCCTCCACCCTGACTTTCAGATCCAACCTATCGAGGGTTGTTTGCTTTTGTCTTCCCTTCAAAACAGATGTGGTATTAATATCAATGCATTTATTAAATAAAAGTTTATTCCCACTCACAAAAACTTCAAAACATATCATGAGTAAACCACACAAACACTCGTTTCGTCGTGATTAAAAATCTTACAAGAAATCTGTTTGTTTTGGACAACAAAACTGTGCAAATAAATACAAAGTTACAAAACATCGTAACATACTTTGGCTCTTTGAAGAAAGTTCAGCGAAACTTTTTGTCACGTTAAATACAGATTTTTTTAAAGAAATCTCAGTGGAAATAAAAAAAAAAAACATTTAAAGGTTTCAACAGTGTAAGAATCACTATATTTTACATTTTAATCAATATTTTTTTTAAGGGCCGAACAGAATCAATATTTTTTTGTATTAATCCACAAAAAAAACAATTTTTTGGTGACAGAAAAAAACAATAATGAAGCATTATATATTTAAGTGTACTAAGAACCTCTTTTAGCAATTTTTTATTTTAATTTTTAATACTTAACTCACTCCCGACCAATCACAGCGCTTGACGTCCAATCCATTTTTAACGAAAGGCTTCCAGTCAATTTAATTTCAGAACTATTTCAAAATAAAAGTAAAATGCAAGTACGAGACAACCATGACATAAAACTAAGTGTCCAATCAGGTGTCCAAGTGGTTAGCGCATCTGCCTCGCAGTTCTAGTGTCGAGGGTTCGAACCCTAACTTGCGTGGGTTTTCTCCCAAATGCCAAAAACATTCATGCTAGGCTAATTGTATGCTAAAATGATAGTGTTTATCTCATTGTGCTCTTCTATTGGCTACTTACCAAATGAGGGTGTCCCCTACATGATGCTGAAAGTTAGCTGGGATTAGCTCCAGCACCCCTCAGGACTCTTGTGAGGATAAACGTTTCTGAAAATGAATGGCGTCCAATCATTGCATGAAAACTGCACGGTAACAAGAAAAGCAGTTTAGCACCCACTTCCTAAAACGCAAGTTACGCATTATATTTTCCGCGGTTGTCGGTTGTCTTCCCAAGTGAGAAAAAAAAGACCACCTTGCCGATTGTTCATTTCCAGTTGTAGGACATCCAAAAAGCAGCAAAAAACAGGTTGGCGCTCAGGCTGAACACTAAAAGTACCTTCCAAATTTGCCGTGTTGAATCTGCGAGGAAATTAATATAAGTTAATGGTCAGATGTGCCATGGAAAATTGAAAAAAAAGTCAGACAATGTCATACTCAGGCAGAAAAATTAATATGAATACAGTGTTCCCTTGGTTATCGCGGTTAATGGGGACCGGGACCACCCGCAATAGTTGCGTATCCGCGAAGTAGGCGTGCTAAAATGCTTAAAGAAACAGGTAACAGGTGCACAAAAGCACCACCAAGCAAAAACTTCATAGTAGTCCGGATGGAGGATTTTCTGCAGTTTTTTTTTGGACGTAAGAAACTTCGTTATTGGGAGTTGTGAACATTGTTTTTTTGGGCCTGTAAACAGCCATGACGTCATTAATGCGATTCCTGAACTCCCACCATGTTATTGACCATTTCTTTGGCCTTTTTTTGATGCAATTACTAATTCTTATTGAATATTTGGTTTCCACCTCTTGTAAAATGATGTCATTTATAATTTTAACTTAATAACTTTACTTTTTTTTTCCTAAAAAAAATCCGCGAAGCACCGAGTCCGCGATAGCTGAAGCACGAAGTAGTGAGGGAACACTGTATAACAAGATTAAAATTGCGAGGTTAAGATTAAAATATGATGAATGTTAAATTACAGCTTATACTATTACAAAATTCATAGTCTAAAATACAGTGTTCCCTCGGTTATCGCGGTTACTGGGGACCGGGACCACCCGCGATAAGTGAATTTCCGCAAAGTAGGGATTCCCCTTCAAAAATGCTTAATTTGAATTTAATTCCAAAAAAAATTAATAATATTTTTTTTTGAATTATTTTTTTCATTATTTTTTTACCCCCTGTATACAGTACACCATATAGAATACGGGTAGAGAGAGTGAAATTCATGTTATAACAAAAAAAAAACTGTAAAATATGTTGTTTCAATGTAATATTTGTATTTTTTTTTTCCCAAAAAAATCTGCGAAGCTCTGAGTCCGCGAAGTAGCGAGGGAACACTGTAAAAAAATGACTACATTCCATATCATATTAGAAATTGGATACACACAGCATGAAAAAAAATCAAGTGAGAGCATCCAAGAGTCAGTAGGTTTTTTTTGCCATCTCTAAAAACATTGTTTTAAGGAAGGAATCCAATAAGTGAATGGATAACGATTAAAACCTAAGCAAACAATCACAAAAAATCAATTCCATTATGGTTGTTCAAAAGCTTACCCTGTGATGAGGGGCTGTTCTGTGGAAAAGGGGCCGTCATGGTGTCAACCTCAGATGTTAAAGACCCAGTCGTGCTGCTTGCTTTCTCCTTCATACAGCCATCTTTGTCTAGTGAGGTCAAATCTACAAGTTGGTGGAAAGAGGAAATCATTATTTGAAAGCCAGCAGATAAAGTGCACCACATTGACATAAAAAAATGATACATTGACAACCATTTTTGCTCGTAGAGTTCTGAAACTATGAATATTAAAAGATGGCATCAGTAGATGCAAATGTTGTTTCAGTGCATGTAAGTCATCACCATGTTAATGCTTTAAATTCTGGTGTCCATGGATTAAATTGGGGGAAAAAAACATTTGACTTAAATGTAGATTTTATTTCTTTTAAGATATTTTCTAAACATGAGTAGCCAAACTTGGATAAATGCACCTTTTGTCCTTTTTTGTGGAATTATGGTATTCATTGTAAATGTATTTCAAATCCGAGATTATACAATAACCATTGTAGTAATAAAATGTACTAATGCACAGTTGTGCTTTAAAACTAAGCAAAAAGATACACTGTGTTTTACATATGGCTGGCTCTAGAGGTGACTGTGTAGTTCTGAAAGTATTGGTCAGAAAACCAGAAACGAACCACCCCTGTCAGATATAAAAAAACACAAACGCCTGAACTGAAAGAATACTGTTAAATATGCATTTGCCACCTTAATTTACAACATTTTCTATCAAAAAGCTCCTCCTCCACTGCAAGATTTTGAACTAAAATATTCCAACACATCAACAAGGGCTGGCTGTAGAGGTGACTGTGTAGTTCCCTTCAAAAAACTGCATTTAGCCATGTCTCATATAGCAGTTAGCATATGTGAACTCCCCTCTCTGGACCAATCATCTTAAAGCCTGGCTGTTAGACCAACAAAATGGCCATCAAAATGCTGTCTAAAACTGTCCTAAGTGTGTGGGTGTGTGTGTATGTTTCCTTGTTCACCTTCAACCTGCAAAACGGACTAAAGATGTAAATTAGCTATCTGCTACAATCTTACATATTTACATATATACATATATACATATGTACATATGTACATGTACATGTACATATGTACATATGTACATATGTACATATGTACATATGTACATATGTACATATGTATATATGTATATATGTATATATGTATATATGTATATATGTATATATGTATATATGTATATATGTATATATGTATATATGTATATATGTATATATGTATATATATATATATATATATATATATATATATATATATATATATATATATATATATATATATATATATATATATATATATATATATATATATATATATATATATATATATATATATATATATATATATATATATATATATATATATATATATATATATATATATTCATTACCATGAATATCTTCATTAATATATGCTGTCCCCTTTATTAAATAAACGTAACTGATGACCACCTGCTGGCAACTTTCTGTCACTACAGCAAAAAATCTAATCCTAACTCAGAAAAATGAATTAACCACAGAAAATCAAAACCATTCATTCAAATTTGGAGAAAAAAACCAAATAAACCCCTAAAAAACAAATATCCCTTCTCAATTAAATTTACAGGGAACAAATTCCAAAACCAAACTTGCAATTGGTCCCCGACAATAACACGCCTAAATGTTAACCCATGGGTGTCAAACATACGGCCCGCGGGCCAGATCCGGCCGATCTGGTGGTTTGGTACGGCCCGGGGAAGAAAGCTGCATTGTATAAAAAAAATATGAATTTTCTTCAAAATGTGTAGTTCTTGTATTATCTGCTAGGGGGCGCAGTGTTTTAGTACGTGCAGACAACATGAATTGACATTTATTTATGTTCTTATGTTATTCTCTTGTTCATAATATATTGTTCATAATGTAAAAGGAAAATTCCTTTAATAAACATTTTGATAATTTACTCATTTTTTGCACTAATTTTTAGTATTAGAGACTAATACAAAAGGAAAAAATGGGCTTATTGTTAGTTCTATGTCATTTTGCAACGAGTTTACTGGTCCGACCCACTTGATCTCAAATTAAGCCGTATTTGGCTCGCAGACCAAAGGGAGTTTGACACCCCTGTCCTAACTAAACGATATATGTTAAAACCTTCGAGTTTGGCTAATAAATGCTACTTAAAATGGCCCTGGCAATGCATTCTGGGAGCAGCGATTAATAAGCCGTCAACACAGCTGCTGTACTCACCGCCATGGCTATGGAAGAAAGAGATGTCCGGCGAAATACGACCGCTACAAACCGACGTCTGGTCAGTGGCGAGGACATGTGACGTGGACAACAGTCTTGACTTGAAGATATACTCTGGTTTACTCGAGTACATTTTAGGTCTTGGGTTTCCCAAGTGGAGGCGGGCGGGGCTAATGAGGGGGCGACTCTGCCTGTCGGAACCGGAACTCGATGTCGCCGAACCATCCATCGACGGCGCCGGCGAGAGCCCGGGCGACGACGGGCGACTCCACGACTTCATTGAAAAGTAATCTATGGCAAAAATAAGTGGCAAAATGTTTTTTTACCCTGACTTAAACCCTATTTATTTCACCCTTAAAGCCTATACCTGAGGGTGGGGAGTCTTTGTAGACTGAAGCTGGTCTGCTTCCACTGAACAAGAAGCCTGAATCTGAAAAACAAGTGTTAATACATATTTTAACGACATTAATATTCATTTTGTGCAGTTGGGAGTGATTTTCCTGCCACGTTCAGGGTTTATTTTGGACAGAACATGTTGAGCTGGTTAGACTAAATTTGATATTTTGCGCCCTCTACTGGTACAACTATAAAAATGTAGCAAGGTTTTTGTACATAGGAAATTGAGTTGGCTTTTTCTGGTCAGCTAAACAGTAAGATTAGCATAATTGCTAACCTAGGCTAATTGCTCCCCTTATTAATGATTGCAATTCCCCTTATTAAGTGTTAAAATAATGTAAAAATAAATAAATAAAAAACATATTTACTCACATAGGGCGCACCTAAAAGTCTTAAAAATTTTCCCCAAAGTGGACAGGGTGCCCCATCAGTCAGTGCGCCTTGTGTATGTAGTAAATTCAATATTTTGTAGATTTCGCTGTATGACGCTGATTGCTTGACTATCTGGGTACATTGCTTGCTGACACGCTATATTGTGAAAGGGTAACAGTCAAAATGGGCCAAACCAGTTCGGTTTTACAAAAAAACTTACTTAAAAAAAGTTGTTATACGGCATACACAATTTGAAATGATCAAAAAACGTATAAAATATGGGAAAACTAAAAATTAACACATGGATTAGTCAGAAGAGTCATATCCCATTAAAAAAATCTAATGTTGTAAAAGTGTTTTTACCACTAATTTTCTATTTATGATAGCTGTGCATTTTTTAAACTAATTTTGAAAGTACAAAAAGTCCATAAATTCTTTTAACAACATTTTTATGTTGTTGCTAATCAATGAAAAAATGCACGCAGATGAAAAAAAATGATTAAAAAGGCGCTAAATTGTCACAAAAAAGCCACATATGGCTCCCGAGCCATCTGCTATAGACTTGAGTAGTCCCTGTCAATATTAGCGGAAAAATATATCAAACAAAACGCACTTATGGTCAAAATTCTCAAGCCTAACGTTCATCAGACCCAAATATAAAGCAAAAATAAATAAATACACTCAGTTCTAACTGAAAAAAATGTAGTAAAAGCAAAGAAAATACATTAAAAAAACCTTTTCGGCCATTGTGGTTACCATGGTTCCCAATTGATGTGATGTTTACACTTGTAAGCATATAATGACAGTCCTCCCTTAAAAAGAAACACTTTTATAACACTCAAAAACATTCTCCCCCCAAAAAATGTAAACGGGCTCCCTCTTGTGGTACATAGAGTAATCACTGAATTAAACCTCAATGCATATTTATACTTTTCATTGAAGTCCTATTAAATCCATCCATTTACTACAGTTAAGTTTACCTTTGAAATTAAATATATTTGCTAAAAAATTTAGTTTTTTTCTCCTCAATTTGTTATATTCAATTTTACAAGTACAACATTTAAAATGCTAGCCATTTTCTTTGCTGAAATTAGCATTTAAGAGTAATAAAGGTCATATTGGAGTACATTTAAGGGTGAAAACAAACATTGGGTTCTACCTGTCCTGGAGATGGTGGAACCAGTGCCAAGGCAGAGTACATTCTTAAGTCGCCGTGGCAACGAAGACAGCTTCCCCTTAGGTTTCACGGGTGTTTTTTGGTGGTTTATGAGCTTGAAGATGTTAGGAGGCGGCGCGGGGATGAAGGAGCGGATCATTTCGGGTGTAACCAAAGCGGCCCGGTTGCTTAGGGAGCGCGGGGAAGAATCCGGGAAGTTTCTGCAAAACAAGAATAGTGACAATATACTATCCTGCAATTGGAATGGTCATTTTTTATCAATTCCTGCCCAAACCGCTTCACTGAAAAATGTATTTGACGTCCATTGTTGTCAATGACTTCAACCCGATAGCAAAATTAACATTTTTATATATTTATTGCGTCTAGTACACATTGTATATACTTTATTGGTCTAAAATATATTAACATTTTAAGCGTAACTGTAAGAAATATTCAATTAATGCTTAGATGAGTTTTTGGAGTTGAATAAATTTGGGGTAAATTGTTTTGGCAGCTGTTGTTCGTTTCCAATTGTGTTTTAAAAAGTAGAGATTTGCATTTTTTGATTAAAAAAAGGACACATTTTCAAATAAGCCCTTTATTATATAAATAAATACACAGCAGTATATGCAAATGTAACAGTTGAAAGTGGGAATTAAAATCAAATGTGATAAATAGGGATAGAAGTTACAAACAGGAGGAAATTACAAGCCTTGAAAATGGCTGACATCACCCAAAAAAGAATAATATTAAATCAGGGGTCACCAACTTTTGACGAAGAGTTACTTTGTGAAAGGATACAAATTTCCTTATATACACTTAAGGAAAACATCCATCTGGATTATGTAATGCCAAAAACAATGATAAAATATGTACCGTATTTTCACAACTATAAGGCGCACTTAAAAGTCTTAAATTTTCTCCAAAATAGACAGTGCGCCTTATAATACAGTGCGCCTTATATATGGAAAAAACAGAAAACCAAAGACGAAAAACCATCACTGTCGGATATTAAAAAAAAACACATAGGCCTGAAGTTAAACAATACTGTTAAATATGCAGAAGCCATTTTAGTTTACAAAATCTTCCCTCATATACCTCCTCCTCCACTGCAAGATTTTAGACCAAAAAATCCAAAACATCAACAATGGCTGGCTCTAGAGGTGACTGTAAAGTAGTGAGTGCCTCATACCTGAAAGTCAATAGCAATTACCGTATTTTCTCCACTATAAGGCGCACTTAAGTCTTCAATTTTCTCCAAAATAGACAGTGCGCCTTATAATACAGTGCGCCCTATAATACAGTGCGCCTTATATATGGAAAAAATGTCATTCATTGAGGGTGCGGCTTATAATGCGGTGCGCCTTATAGTCGTGAAAATATGTTACAGCTATCCCAATACAAGGGCTAGAAAGTGATACAAATCACAATATATAACTTTAAAATAAAAAGACATTTGTATTTTGTTGGATAACAAATCCACCAAGTAGTCTAACTTAATGTCCTCAATTATTAGTATGTTACATGTACGGATTTCTTTAATTACTAAAATTAATTTGGCTCAGGTTGATTTAGAGTACATTCTGAAGTATTGATGTTACAATACAATACTCGGTATTATGTATTATTATTTTGGATTTTTAAACAAAATTTTATTGATCTATTAGTGGCATGTTTTTTATAATGTCGTGCTTTTTTACTGCCAAAAATGTCCGCCGAAATTAATGACAGTGACAAATCATTGAAAACAAAGCATTGAATTTAATGGAAAATCACTTATCATTTAGCGTTAGCATTGTGTTTTCTTTTTGTATTATTTTTACTAGTCAAAAAAAATTGGTACCGGTAAAACATATCGAAAGTATCGAAAGTTAAAAAGTCCATGTCGAGACATTCCTACTCTGAATAAGTTGCATATCTGGCAACCTCGGGCAATTGCTCCCCTTATTAATGATTGCAATTTCCCTTATTAAGTGATGAAAAAATTTACACAAGTATTTTTGCTCCTTTTCAATGGCATATCTGGCAACCTCGGGCAATTGCTCCCCTTATTAAAGATTACAATTCCCCTTATTAAGCGATTAAAAAACATGAGTATATTTTTTCCTCTTCTTCAATGGCATATCTGGCAACCTCAGTCAATTGCTCCCCTTATTAAGCGATTAAAAAAAACATAAGTGAGTATTTTTTCCTCTTCTTCAATGACATATCTGGCAACCTCTGTCAATTGCTCCCCTTATTCAAGATTACAATTCCCCTTATTAACCGATTTAAAAAAAAACATAAGTGAGTATTTTTTCCTCTTCTTCAATGACATATCTGGAAACCTGGGTCAATTGCTCCCCTTATTAAAGATTGCAATTCCCATTATTAAGCGATTAAAAAACCTAGGAGTATTTTTTCCTCTTCTTTAATGGCATATCTCGCAACCTCGGTCAATTGCTCCCCTTTTAAAGATTGCAATTCCCCTTATTAAGCGATTAAAAAAAACATAAGTGAGTATTTTTTCCTCTTCTTCAATGGCATATCTGGCAACCTCGGTCAATTGCTCCCCTTATTAAAGATTGCAATTCCCCTTATTAACCGATTTAAAAAAAATGTAAAAATGCAACTTGGCTCTTATTTACTCACATAAAAGTGAACAGGGTGCCCAATCAGTATGCACTAAATTAAAAATTAGGTAGATGTCACAGTTTGACACTGACAGCTTGACTGTCTGGGTACATTGCTTGCTGACACGCTATATTACAAAAACACTTAATTTGTAAAAAGCTTTACAAAAGTTGTTATACGGCATACAAAATTCTAAATGATCAAATAAAACGGATAAATTACGGTGAAAAACTTACAAGTTGATTTTTCACTGATGTCTTTTAGTGTCATTTAATTTTGTCCTAAACTAACACACACACAATTATTACATTCTTCTACGACGGTTATAAAGAGTAACACAGAAACATAAAAATACTATAAAGTATCACATGGAAGTCATCCATTTACAAAAATAAATATCATTACTACCGCTTACTATTAGTGAAATAAAGTGAAATATTATGGAGAGAAAAATTAAAGCATTTACGAGGAAAACTTCAAACACGCCCAAAAACTGCGTACGTATATCTAAAAAATTATTAATATTTCTTTTCAAACATGACTATTTTCAGTGCTGCTAAGATATCACATGATTTTCAGGAAAACTTGTGGTTACAGTGCTATTTTAAAATAAAAATACATTCACCCCATTACTAAAAAGGTAGGCAATTTGTTTGGCATAATTCATTTGGGGAAAAAAAATAATGCTTAGAAAGATGTGTGCTTATAATATAATAATAATTACTAAATCTAGAGCTTCATTTTAGCTAATGTTGTATTTATTTGGGAGCTCTAAAGCGATTAAAATGAAGCAAGTGGACGGTAACAAAGGGCAGAAATGGACTGTCCTCAGTTGTAGTAGTAAATACTCGATAAATATCTTTAGTTTTACGCTAGTTTGTCCTATTGAGGCATTGCAAAGGACATTTCATTAGGTACACCTTAGAATGCAGGAATGTTTTTCTACATTACTTCTTCCATACAGTGTTCAATAATTTGGAAGTACGGTATTTTCACGACTATAAGGCGCACTTAAGTCTAAAAATTTCTTCAAAATAGACAGTGCGCCTTATAATCCAGTGCGCCTTATACATGGAAAAAACTGGAAAAACCACCACTGTCGGATATTAAAAAAAACACAAACGCCTGAACTAAAACAATACTTCTTAGTTCCACCTTAGTTTACAAAATCTTCCATCATATAGCTCCTCCCCCATTGCAAGATTTTATACAAAAAAAATCCAAAACATCAACAATGGCTGGCTCTAGAGGTGACTGTAAAGTAGTGAGTGCTTCATACCTGGAAGTCAATAGCAATGACTGTATTTTCACGACTATAAGGCGCACTTAAGTCTTCAATTTTCTCCAAAATAGACAGGGCGCCTTATAATCCAGTGCGCCTTATATATGGAAAAAATGTCATTCGTTGAGGGTGCGCCTTATGATACGGTGCGTCTTATAGTCGTGAAAATATGGTAAATTGTATTATGACCAATGTTCCCTCTAAGCGCGATTGCACACTACTCTCGTCTTCTCTGCGCATTAGCAATCATTTGGCACGCAGTAAATAAAATCCGAAGTTTTTTTTAGTTTTTATACTCCTTTCCCCATGATGGCGCCATTTACGTGGCAGCCAATGGCAGTAGCTCTGTCCACTCTATGTCTACTCTTATGTTTTTCGTGTTTTACAGCATGTTTTACATGAAAAATTAGAGGGAACATTGCTAGTGTGTGTCTATAGTGGACATTTATGATGTTTCTCAGTACTCAGTGCGCTTAGGTTGTCTGTATGGCGAAAAATTATGAAAAATTAGAGGGAACATTGGTCATAAATGAGTGTTTTTTAAACTACCACATGTGGCCTTGACCACTACTGCAAAAATGTCAAATTACTTCAAGAAATTAGATAGTATTTCCATTTTTTTAACAAGTTTGCAGGAGTACCTTATGAAATGTCCAATGCCTTTACTCATTTCTATATTTATGTAGACGTAAAATCTAAAGTGCAAGACTCCTTAGAACAAAATGAAAAGATGGCAATGGCTACATTTCCATTAGTCAACACTAGGTGGCAAATAGAAGAGATACCAAAAAAGATAGCTTTTAAAAAATGTTGCTACGTCAACATCAAGTTACCAAATAGCAGTTCTTCATCCAAGATTTTCACTTATGAATTCCCAGCAAAAGTCTTTTAACTAATAAGTAAAGCAAAGAAAATGTCGAAAATTAAAGCCACGCCTACTTGTGTGGGACGTTTAATTTATGCATTATAGTTATGCATATAATTATGTTACTAACTCATGAAATGCCATTACAAAACGTGTAGAAATTGACCCATAAAATTGACCCTTACATTTTCGTTAAAAAAAAAACAACATATAGTGAATGATGGCATAAAAAAAGATTAAAAAATACTGGCTCTAATATAAAAAAATCCTCAAAAAACGTTGTAGTGTGCATGTGTGTGACGTCATATAGTAGTGTGTATCTTTGCGGTTTGATTATTATTAGTAGTATTATGAGTATTGCAAATACACACACACAAAAATACACATTCAAATTAGCAGTGTGAATGTAGTAACTAGTTTTAACACTAATGGAATTTCTACACCATGCAAGGATTGTTTTTTTTCTTCTTTTGGGTTTTCATAATTATTATTGATGAATGATCTGTGTGAAACTGAAATTTAATACAGTAATACCTTGAGGTATGAGCTTGATTCGTTCTGGGACCGAGCTCGTATGTCAATTTACTCGTATCTCAAATCAATTTTTCCCATATGAAATAACTAAATACAAACGAATCAATTCTCTAAAACCTAACATAGGATATTTCAATGGAAAAACATGTTTTTAATTATTTTAATTCACCACCTATAATCAAAAAGTGCCTCTAAGTACAACCGTTTCAGGTTACGAATTTTTTTTATAGACAAATGATTGACTCGAGATAAGAAAAAGTTACAAAATCCCCCAAAAAGTAAATATATTTCCTTATCCGTTATCTTATTTTGAATTCCCCTTATTAGGCTGATTAAAAATTATAAAAACGCAATGTGGCACATATTTTCACACACACACAAAGGGCACACTTAAGTCTAAAATGTACTACAAAGTGGACGACTTTCGGCCCTGCTAAAACCAGTTCTTGCTGCCATCTGGCGAACAAACACGGGTATTACATCTATAACAGCCACAGAGGGAGATATTTCAACGGCATAGGGCACACTTTTATATGCTCTATTTATTTCAAAACATTAATAATTCATATTTTATTTTACACTTAAGTAGGGTTCGGTGGTAACTCCGCCTAGCTGCCGCATCATATGTTGTTATGTCAAATTTATCTTGTATTTTAGGGCAAAAATTAGCTTGGAATTTTCCTCATATGTCAAATTTCTCATATGTTGGGACACTCGTATGTCAAGGTATTACTGTATACCATAGGCAAGGATCCTGGATTTTATTTAATCCAATACAAAGCACATTTAAACCAATCAAATGTCTCCTTCTGACTGTAGTCATTAAATATCTTATATGAAAAAATCATCTATTATAAAGTTAGGCAATTAGATTCAATATATTATAAAGGTTTTTTATAGAATTGGCTTGATACCATTGCCATTGGTCATATTTACCTAAAAGGCTAATATAAAGTTAGGCAAACTGTCAGTATATTATAAAAAAAATGAAAGGACGGATACACTAAAACTAAGATTATAAATTGCACATAATGAACTCAACTTTTCTTACTGGCATGAACAAAAAGGCAAACTTATTATATAGATTACTGAAATTCTATGATCTATTTCATTGTATAGAAATATTTATGACAATTCTGACTACAAAGTGCACATTTAATCATACATATTGTTTGGACTTGCTTCATTGGAACGGAAAATAACTTCATAAACTGCAGATTTCTGTATTTTCTCACATATAAGCCGCATTGTGTCTAATTTATGCGCATATAAGCCGTACCTTCAATTTAGTCATCATTTTTTGGGCGACAAATACGGCTTATATGCGAGAAAATACAGTAATTACCCTAATTTTATTCATGTATTTCACTCTGTGTGCGCTTCATGTTTTCTTCAAGCTTCTAAAATACTAATATTAGTATTTTTTTAACAGTTGAGGTGGTTATTTTTCATTTAAAAAGTCTCCTAGCCAATATTTAGAATGGCTTATAATTTTTTTTAAAATAAAGAATGAATATGACAACAAAAGAAGGACATGTATACTTCAACGTTGAGTTTCTGACCTTGGATATCTGCTTCTTCGTTGAGGGTTGCGTGTCGCCACGGCGGCGGCAAAACTGACGAGGCAGCAGAACACCATAGTGACACGTGAGCCGGTCCATCTGGACACGTCACCCTCGTCTATGTACTCCGCCATCAAGTGCCAAAACAAAACCAGGAACCACAGTACCGAAGACACAATATCGATTCTCCTCAACCTGCAAATTCCACCAGATGGATGATTGCCATTTTTATTTATTTTTTCACAAGATGGCCACCAGAGGGCGTGACTCACCTGCCAGTTCCGGCTAACAAGAGACCGATGAGACACGACGTCAGTCCGACACCAACGACGGCCGTCTGATGAGCTAAACCGAAGAGCCAGGAAACCGTGGCGTACTGCGAGAGTTCATCCGGGAGAAGTTCCAGGAAGTTCTGCCATATCTGTGTGACGCCGTCACCCTCAACGTCGGCGTCGGGTCGTGGAGGGTTCTTTACGGTACTTGGCCCCTTCCAATCGGGCGCGTAGGACATTGCGAGCAGAATAGCGGAAATGAAGAAGGAGACGAAGCGGAAAAGTACGACCGCCAGAGGACAGGACGCCGAGAGGGAGCCCTGTGGGAATGAGACGACTTGAGAGACCATACAGATTTAAAAGGCAGTGTCAAATTAACTACCATATATTCACATCTATAAGACACACTGCCTGAAAGCGTATGTTATACTATCGTATCTTATGGTAGCGTATGTTATGGTAGCGTATGTTATGGTAGCGTATATTATGGTAGCGTATATTATGGTAGCGTATATTATGGTAGCGTATATTATGGTAGCGTATGTTATGCTGGCGTATGTTATGCTGGCGTAAATTATGCTGGCGTATGTTATGCTGGCGTGTGTTATGCTGGCCTGTGTTATGCTGGCGTGTGTTATGCTGGCGTGTGTTAGGTAGGCCTATGTTATGCTAGGGTATGTTATGCTGGCGTGTGTTATGTAGGCCAATGTTATGCTAGGGTATGTTATGCTAGGGTATGTTATGCTAGGGTATGTTATGCTAGGGTATGTTATGCTAGGGTATGTTATGCTAGGGTATGTTATGCTAGGGTATGTTATGCTAGGGTATGTTATGCAAGTGTATGTTATGGTAGCCTATGTTATGGGAGCGTATGTTATGCTAGCCTATGTTAGCATAGGTTATGCTATCTTATGTTATGGTAGCGTATGTTATGCTAGCATATGTTATACTATCATGTTACGGTAGCATATGTTATGCCAACATGTTATGTTGACGTATGTTATGCCGACATGTTATGCTGACGTATGTTATGCTGACGTATGTTATGCTGACGTATGTTATGCTGACGTATGTTATGCTGACATATGTTGTGCTGACATATGTTGTGCTGACATATGTTGTGCTGACGTATGTTATGCTGACGTATGTTATGCTGACCGTATGTTATGCTGACCGTATGTTATGCTGACCGTATGTTATGCTGCCATATGTTATGCTAGCATTTTTTAAAAGGCAGAATGGGCAAAACTAAGTTTCATTATGCTTCATTGAATAATAATTTTAAAACTTATCATATTTTTGAATAACTGCATTTGTTGTGGCTTGAGGGTGGACACTTAGCTTGAAATGAATACACTGTTGATTTGTATGGGGAAAAAGTGTCATGGTGAAGTGAATAATATGGTTTTAAGTGTGTTTTTGTGTGTGCCAGTCTGTTTTGGCAAATGAGTCTCGTTGACTCTTACATTTCTGTACATGCTATTTATTATATAATGTGAAAAGTTTAATAGAAAACATAAAACTGATATCATTTACATATTCACAACACATATTGAGTTAAATTAACATACGCACATACCTTTATAAAGCCCTTAAGGGGCTCTTGGGTACGTCTGAGATGATTGCTGAGCATCACAGTCCTCAGTTGGCGATTCTGATATTTGATGTAGTAGTCTACAGCTGCTTGACATGGCCTGCAAAGTTTGTAGTGTTCCTCCAAGTGGCACGTGTAAGCGTCAATCTCTTCGTCATAGTTTCCCTACAGAATTAGTACAAAAAAATGAGTAACCTTTCATTAAAAACAATGAGTTTCATCACATACATCATCCTTTGGAAGGAAAGACGCCAGTAGCTTGATTTTAGTCGACTGGTTATGATAGCACTTTCTGCAAAGGAGCATTTTGGAGTTGACCCACTGCATGGTTCCTGGCGTCATCTGGGTCGGAATGCTGCCAGAGGCCCCGTGGTTCAAATCCTCGCTGAACTGAGCCGGAATGGGTTTGTTGTAGTCCCCATTCTTATATTGGAAATGGAAAAGAACATTATTAAACATTGACAAGTTACTATTTGTTGGAATGAAAGGTAATTAGCCAAAAAGGGAAAACTTACATCTTGAAAGCCGTTGTATTGATCACAACTAGGACAATCCCAACAGTTTCTATTGCCATAAGGAACTATTGTATCTTGATTGCAGAACCAGCAATTCACTGTGGCATTCAGGGGCTTTTTCTTTTTTCTGTAAACGGGAGTTTATTTTTATTTGTGAGCATAATAAAACGATCTAGGAAACTGCGGGAACTAAAACCAATCGGGACATCGAATGACGAAGCATTATTAAGATACAAAAATATTAGTTTGGGAATGTTCTCTTGATTTAGCTTTATTTTGATTTTTTTTAATACGTCCAGTTCCTAAAGTAGTGCCATGTTGATACCTGCTAGCAAGCTTGTAGATGAGCGCGCCACCGGCCACAAACGCTGTAGCGCTATACAACATTTCCGGATATTGGTGCATGATGTCCTTAAAACTCTCCATTACATAAATAGCAAAGTCAAATGGGAAAATAAATAGAGGTAATTTGTCTTTTTATGGCTGAGTAGCCATGTAAGTTTAACACGCCGCAAGCTAGCTACTCTTTTGTCTAGCCCCTGAACCGGAAACGGAAGTTACGTATGCTTAGATGCGAACATGATTGTGATTTCTTCGATTTAAAATTTTTAATATACATTTTTAAAATATATATTTACCATGCGAACTTATTTTAAAGTTGCTAGTTCATTAAAATTTTAAAAAATCTACGCAAATTATTGTATTTGTAGAACACCTTTACTCAGGCACTCAAGTGATAGTATGGCACTGAAAGACGGTAACAAGAATTGGACGTCTATCGCAGTATATAAAATTCTAGAAATAATAAATGATTTACGTTAGAGTGCATTTGTGTTTATTCTTTTTCCATATTCTTTTCATTCATATTTGAATGATAATTGCTGTATACATTAAAAAGAATATCTAAAAATATATGTTAGGTTTACCCAGTGGTGTGGCGTCAGGGCCTTCAAGGCCTTCTCTGCTGGTCTAAGAAATATCTGAATGACAGACTAATTATATTTTATCCATGAATACTTATTAATTAACTTATTAAATAACTTAACTTATTAACCTATTATTAAATTAACTTATTAAATACTTATTAGATAACTTATTACCCCCTGGTTGCACTGCTTCCAGATGTGTGTTTTCATATTGAAGCATTTAACCAATCACATTTCAGCCATCATTTGTTGCTAGGGTCAGAAATTTGCCTCTAGGCCTTCACAATCAGTTCTGAAGGCTCTGCTGGATTAAACAAGCGTCGATAAGACTGTTGCTTTAACCAATCAGATTTTGAGTTGGCAACACCACAATGTATAATTTTTGGACCACAAATATATTGTTGTGTTGACTGTCACAACCGGGAACGAACATTTTTAGCAATAAATCGAATAAAAATGCCAGAAATACGACAGAAGAGGCTCGACTTTCAGCATTAGCTTCAATTGCGATAGAAAAGAAGGAAGAAAGAAAGGAGGATGGATATTGTGTACAGTTAAAAATGATTTTTAATGAGTAAAATATGGATATATACCTAAATAATATTTCAATTGTAAGAAGTTATTATTGGTGTTTTTAATGTGTAGCTGCAGTAGAGGTTTTCTAGCCATAAAATCCTTTTTTTTGCTGAAGGCGTCACTAGGAAAGGCATGGACCGCCACTGCCTGTTAGCAATACCGATGTTTGTCCGCCAGAGGGCATACAGGAGATAATTTTAAAGAGTTATGCTAAAGACTAACCTGGGGTGCCAGATTGGTAGCTCAAGACTACACATTTCGAGAATAATACTGGGACTTAAATGAGTCCAGACCCTGTAAGACCAAGACCAACATTAAAGCTTAGGCCATGAGAAGACCAACACCTTGAAAAAGTGGTCTTGAACAGTCTGAAAAGACCTTGATCTTGAGTGTTATTTAGGGAAACTGGTTTCCGCACACATTCTAAACATTTGCATATGATATGATGATTATAGGACTGTCAAATTCTACGTTCCTGAGCTGAACTATAAAAGGACCAGACTACATTTGCTTAGCTTTATCTATGACATTAAGCCCTTAGATAACATCAGAGGTAATGTTGGAATTCCGCTTTTTAAACTTTAATACCTATAATTCCTTCCCTTTTCCATACATACATAAGAACATAACTCTGATATTGACTATGTGTTCTGTTTCTGTGCAGATGGCAATCACTCTTCGCTCGTTTTTAATCCTTTGTGGAATTCTTGGATTTTTGACTGGAACCGTAAGTGAATCTCACCTGTAGAATTTTTGTTTTTTTTTAAAGTTTTGTCTTTGCTATTTTTGTGAGTGGAACATTTCTGTAATCTGTTCATATCATGTTTTATGTCTTCACAGTATTCTAAACCAATAAAGCATTGGCGAAGTTGGTATCCCAATACTCAAAACAACAACATAATAATTATGTGTGTGTTTTAATTGTCTTTTAAATGTAAAATACTAAATTGTGTTGCAGAAACTTGCTGTCCAAAAGGTTGGACTCAATTGGATGATCGCTGTTTCATTTACCAAGACGAGGAAAGGGAGTTTGCAGACGCAGAAGTATGTAGAAAATATTTACACCAAGGGTGTCAAACTTATTATTATTATTTTTTTTGCAGGCCGGAATGACATCTACTCGATTTCATGTGGGCCGGACCATTTTAGAAATAATATTTAGATTTTTTTTTTTAAATTGGATTATAAGAACTGGATCAAAATCCCTAAATATTCAGTTTTTATAGATATAAAACTGTTTATTTTTTCGTAAGGTAAACATTTAATAATCATTTGTTTTTCATTTCAAATGGAATCATTTTTATTTTCAATTATATTCAATATTAAAGTGGAAAACTGAAAATATTTTTATATATTTATTTTTAGATTTTACAAAATGCGTTTTAACCTAAAAACACCAAACGAAAAAAATATATAAAAAAAATGCGCAATTACTTTAAAAAGGGGAAAAATTAGGAAATCTATGATCTTCATTTGAATTTGATCCGAAAATAGAAAGTTGGCACTCATGATTTACTTACTCGGGCCGCACAAAATGATGCGGCGGGCCAGATTTGGCCCCGGACCGCCACTTTGACACCTGTGATTTATGTAGTTATTGTGTTTAAGTGCTAGAATGCTATAATAATGTTTTTTTTTCACAATGATGATGTATGAATCTCAATTAGGGGTGAACACGTCAGTAGAATTTGAGTTTGAGTTTGATTTATTGGGCTCGTATTTCCCTCAATCGTAAAAATTAAACTCCCCTGAATATGAATGAATACTTCTTCATTTTTTACCAACACTTTTTCTTTTGTTCTTGTAGGCTGTCTGTCAGATTCTTGGTGGGAATCTGGCCTCAGTCCACAGTGCTTTTGAATATGTGGCAGTTCTTGCATTAATTAAGGAACGCTCCGAACCCAACTCTAACCGAGACGTTTGGCTTGGACTACATGAGGCAATAGAGGTAAAGCACACTCACAACGTATTTAAGTGTTCAGCTAAGAAAACATTGCATTTTTTTTATCATCCACTACGCACTCTTTATTATATATATATAATACACATATATATGTATATATACATATATATATATATATATATATATATATATATATATATATATATATATATATATATATATATATATATATATATATATATATATATATATATATATATATATATATATATATATATATATATATATATATATATATATATATATATATATATATATATATATATATATATATATATATATATATATATATATATATATATATATATATATATATATATATATATATATATATATATATATATATATATATATATATATATATATATATATATATATATATATATATATATATATATATATATATATATATATATATATATATATATATATATATATATATATATATATATATATATATATATATATATATATATATATATATATATATATATATATATATATATATATATATATATATATATATATATATATATATATATATATATATATATATATATATATATATATATATATACATATATATATATATATATACATATATATATATATATACATATATACATATATACATATATATACATATACATATATATACATATACATATATATACATATATACAAATATACACATATATACAAATATATACATATATACATATATATACATATATATACATATATATATATATATATATATATATATATATATATATATATATATATATATATATATATATATATATATATATATATATATATATATATATATATATATATATATATATATATATATATATATATATATATATATATATATATATATATATATATATATATATATATATATATATATATATATATATATATATATATATATATATATATATATATATATATATATATATATATATATATATATATATATATATATATATATATATATATATATATATATATATATATATGTATATATTTGTATATATGTATATATTTGTATATATGTGTATATTTGTATATATATGTATATATATATATATATATATATATATATATATATATATATATATATATATATATATATATATATATATATATATATATATATATATATATATATATATATATATATATATATATATATATATATATATATATATATATATATATATATATATATATATATATATATATATATATATATATATATATAATATATATACAGAATTGTATCCATAAATCAATATTGACTGTTCATAAATGCACTTGCCTTTATGTAACTAAATGAATAAACAAAATATGATCTTTGACTTACAGCTGGAAGCCTACCAATGGACTGATGGCTCACCTTTCGATTTTAATGCCTTCAATAGTGACGATGGCAACGGCAGTTGTGTTGAAATTGACTACAGTGGTAAATATTCTTGTATTTTGGAAAAAGAAATATGATTATTATTATTTGTAATTGCTTTAATCTGTTTCTTTTTCAGACCTTTCCTGGGACAATGCCGATTGTGATGACACCATGAGATACGTTTGTGCCAGAGATGCTGAATGTGGCCATTGAGCATCACTCCCGCCATTATGTCATCAAAATATTATTCATAGAGCATGCTAACAAATCTCACATTTACTAATTGCTCGCAGTAATTAAAAAAAATCCAAAAGAAATAAACCAGCAGACAAAACCAATAAAGAAAATATATTACATGGAATAATTGATATTTGTAGCATCCTTTTTAAATTTTATTTATTTTTATTAAGCTTGTTACACCCACCATTTTGATTGTTCCCAAGTGGGTCCTCCTGTGTGGAGTTTGCATGTTCTCCCTGAACTTGCGTGGGTTTTCTCTGGGTACTTTGGTTTCCTCCCACATCTCATGACAGACTGGTTAAACCAGTCACTAATACTAATAATTAGTGCAAAGAATGAGTCAATTATCAAAACATTTATGAACAGAATTTTCCTTTTACATTATGAACAATATATTATCAACAAGAGAATAACATAAGAACACAAATAAATGCCAATTCATGTTGTCTGCACGTACTAAAACACCACCCCCTAGCGGATAACACAAGAACTACACATTTTAAAGAAAATTCATATTTTTTTTATACAATGCAGCTTTCTTCCCCGGGCCGTACCAAACCACCAGACGGGCCGGATCCGGCCCGCGGGCCGTATGTTTGACACCCATGGGTTAACAGGTTCTTTCATTGTAACTGATTGCTCGATGAACATTGTAATGCACCTGCAGAAGCAAGAAGCACCTGACTGCAATCCACTGATTGCACTCGTAGGACACCAGATTGGCGGAAAAGATGTCCTCATTATGGGTTGGAATGAACACCTGCACCTACTGCCGCCCTTTTGTGGAATGTCAATTGTTTTGTGTCAATCCCTTTCTTAGAATTTAATTGTTCTTTCTTCTCCTGTTGAGGGGTGTCCAAACTTTTTGCAAAGAGGGCCAGATTTGGTAAGGTGAAAATGTGTGCGGGACGACTATTTAGCCTGACATTCTTTGAACCATTAACATTAAATACAAATTAACCTTTTGGGATTTTTTTAAATTACAAATGGCATACTTTTACTTTTACATTTTTTTTTTTACATTTAGGTTTTTACCGGAATCACAAACCACAAAAAAATAAGAAAACTATCAAGGATATCTAAGTTCATGTGAAACATCACATATTATTCACTATTATATGCTCACTGTAGGAACAGTGCTGAAAACAAAACAATGATCACTGCATATTCAAACTGTGATTTTGACCATCACAAAAAAAATAATGAACTTATGTATTTTATACTGTGGTCAACAGTGCTGGCGGGCCGTGTATTATTTATTTCATGATAGAGGCCACGGGCCGGTAAAAATTTGTCCACGGGCCTTAATTGGCCCGCGGGCCGGACTTTGGACATGTCTGGTTTAGAGTTACCGCCCTGTTTTAAGGTTTTCCAGTTGTCACCGCATCAACCTTGGGTGAGGCCACCTGTGAATGTCTTCTACGGAAAGTTTCCTTTATTCATTGTGTAAGTGAAGGGTGTCAGACTCGGGTTGGTTCGCGGGCCGCTTTAACGTCAACTCGATTTTACGTGGCCCAAACCATTTTAGATATAGTATTTAGATTTTTTTAATGAACTGGATTAAAAGCCTTGAATATTCCAATTTTTTTTATAGATCTAAAACAATGTTTATTTTAGCTTTTTTTAATATATATTTTTAGATTTTACAAAACATTGGTTAAAAAATTACAATTATTGATTTAAAAGGGGGGAAATACGGAAATTTAATATACATTTATATTCTTAATTTTAATATGATCCTATAATAGAAAGTTGTGATTTACTTTCTTGGGCTGCACAACATGATGCGACCAGATTATATATTTTTTTACTTATATATATATATATATATATATATATATATATATATATATATATATATATATATATATATATATATATATATATATATATATATATATATATATATATATATATATATATATATATATATATATATATATATATATATATATATATATATATATATATATATATATATATATATATATATATATATATATATATATATATATATATATATATATATATATATATAAAAATATTTTATTTTTATTTTTTATAAATGGATTAAAAGCCCTGAATATTCCGTTTTTATAGATCTAAAACAATTTTTATTTTAGCTTTTTTTAATATATATTTTTAGATTTTACAAAATGATTTTTGAACGAAAAACACAGAAAAAAATTTGATTAAAAATTACAATTTTTGATTTAAAAGGGGCAAAATCAGGAAATTTAATTTTTTACTTTTTTAAAATATATTTTTAGATTTTACAAAATGATTTTTGACCTAAAAACAGGAAAAAAATGGATTAAAAAATGACATTTATTGATTTAAAAGAGAGAAAATCAGCAAATTCAATATACATCATATTTAGATTTTTTTAAATTATAAATGTATTAAAATCCCTGAATATTCATTTTTTATAGCTCTAAAACAATGTTTATTTGAGCTTTTTTCTTTAATATATATTTTTATATTTTACTAAATTATTTTTGAACTAAAAACACAGAAAAAATGGATTAAAAATTACAATTATTGATTTAAAAGGGGGAAAATCAGGAAATGTAATACACATCTATACTCTTCATTTTAATTTGATCCTAAAACAGAAAGTCAGCACTGATCATTTACTTTCTCGAACCGCACAAAATGATACGGCGAGCCAGATTTGGCCCCTGGACCGCCACTTTGACATCTGTGGTGTAAGCATTAATAAAAAGGGAAAATTCTATTCGCGTGTGTCATCAACCTGAAAACATGTGATTAGTCATAAAGTAGTATTACAGTGTTCCCTCGCTTATCGCGGTTAATGGGGACCGGGACCCCCGCAATAGCTGTGTTTCCGCAAAGTAGGCGTGCCCCTTCAAAAATGCTTAAAGAAACGTGCAAAAAAGCACCAGCAAGCAAAAAGATCATAGTAGTCCGGATGGAGGATCTTCTGCAGTTTTTTTGCACGTAAGAAACATCGTTATTGGGAGTTGTGAACATTGTTTTTTTGGGGCGCCTGTAGAGAGCCATGACGTCATCAATGCCATTCCTGAACTCTCACCATGTTTTTGACCATTTCTTTGGCCTTTTTTTGATGAAATGACTAATTCTTATTGAATATTTTGTTTCCACCTCTTGTAAAATGAGGTAATTTATAATTTTAACTTAATATCTTTAATTTTTTTTCCTGAAAAAAATCCGCCAAGCTCTGAGTCCGCGATAGCTGAAGCGCGAAGTAGCGAGGGAACACTGTACATAAAAATCAAGCCTTATGTTAAGACACCTGTGTGGAGTTTACATGTTTGCATCTCTTCTAAGTTAATTGCTGTCAGGTGTTGTCAGTTTCAAAAGAAACCTCATTGATTATTAAACTGTCTGATAAGGATCAGTTGGAAGAAAAACCGGTCCTCCCACAGCCCTTTATTAAATAGTTTAGAAACCCCTGACTTAATTTGGCTACAAGTTTATAGCCTTGCTAGCTAATGAAGAAAGTTTGTGGGAGGGTTTTGCATATCATTTTGGTTTTAATACGTGGGAATTTACCACCTGACTTGCCAATATGATATGATTAGATTTGCCTTCTCACAATCTTTTGTCATGACGACAGTGTATTGTACCTTGAGAAAATATTTAAGTTTTTCCATTGCATGTTAAACTAAGGTGTGGAACTTTGGAGAGCATCCGACATCCGACAGTGGTACCTCGAGATACGAGCTTCATTCGTTCCGGGACTGAGCTTGTATGTCAATTTATTTGTAACTCAAAAAGACTGTTTACCATAGGAATGAACTAAAAACGATTTAATTCGTTCCAACTCTCTGAAAAAACACCAAAAACAAGATATTGGATTGGAAAAAAATGTTTTATTTCTTCTAATTCGCCATTTATCAACAAAGTAACAGATAAGTAGTGGTTTAATATTACTAAAATGTGTTTAATAGAACTAAAACTAGACAGATTTTGTCGAGGGTAGATTGTAATATAACATAAACAAATTTAAATGAACTTGGATTACGATGCAGACACTCAAAAATAAGTTTAATCTAGCCTTACACTAAACTTAATTCTAATTTTCTTTTAAATATGTATACCTTTCTTCTCCCGGGTTGGCTCTTTAAGCCCCGCCTCCACCCTGTTTTTCAGATTCAACCTATCGAGGGTTGTTTGCTTTTGTATTCCCTTCAAAATATTCTGAAAATGATGCACACAAATGTCCTCACAATAGGTAGGATAACGCACGACCACTTGCCAATGAGAAGTAGAATAAATACTCCTCTCGTATTAGCAAACAAACTCCGCCATTTGCACTGACTAACGAAAAAAAAAAACTGGAAAAAAATGCCAGGCTCCGCCCATTGCTCGCAGATATCTGTTATACACCAAAGAGATGAGGCAAAAAAGACATTAAAAAAATCACAAACAGCCTCATGTTTTGGCCACCTGGCTTTCCCGTTTCTCGAAATTTGTCTCGTATCTCAAGATAATTATTTGCTGAAAATATTACTCGTATCTCGAAATGCTCATATGTCGACGTGCTCATATCTCGAGGTACCGCTGTACTTTATTGTTTCAAGTATGAAAATGCGGGGTGTAACATGTACACAACGGTTTTTCGCCAACGCCACACCCAGACAATTATCCAAATGACAATCATCTGTGTTGCCCCATTTTTCCACAAATGTCTTTATACATACCTGAGTCAAAAGATGTCAAGGCTTCAACGAACTCATGAAGACAAACCGGTTTTTGGCGGCCCCTGTTTTTTCGTTCCAATCGATCCAATATACACCGTTTAACCAAAGAGTCTTGCTTCTTCTTCTTCTTCTATATTAGTTTGCTTTTTTGTGGAATATGGAATGTATTTTGCACAGACGTGGTCTTGTGGAAATTTTCAGCAATGGCACCCATGGGTAAGGACAGTGGTGGGCAAACATTTGGAGGCCATATTGATTTAAAACATTTGACAGATGGGCCGGGTCAGCACAAGAAAACATATAAAAAAGTGCATCCGTTAACTGTAAATATGAAACAAAAAAAAGAAAAAAAGGCCTAAAGTATTAACATCATCCTCATTCATCATTAAAGTATGAAGTACAAAGTCAAGTAAAAAGGAATGTATATTAAGAAATATTAAAATGTCATTTAAAAAAAATAGAGGGGCTGTAAAACACCAAAAACAAAGAAGAAGAGTGGACACAGCTACTGCCACTGGCTTCCGCGGGACGGCGCCATCTTGGAGAAAAAATAAAAAATAAACATTATTTGGACAATGTTGGCGGGCCGGATGTGGCTTGGGGGCCGTAGTTTGCCCATGGCTGTCCTAGATTAAATATATCAATTTTTTTCATTAAAATGTATCATGTTTGAATAACACTCAATATTCTTATTGGATTTGCTAGCAAAAATTTATTCAACAAAAACTGCAATTTTTCAAATTTATTAGGCATGTCTTTAACATTGAAGACATTTTCCAAATTATTTACATCACATTATTGATTATGTACTTTGTAATTTCCTAATTTAGGCTCTACTATTTCAGATAAAAATGTGAAGTAAATAAAACAAAACTCAATTTTCTTATACAGTAATACCTTGACATACAAGTGTTCCAACATACGAGAAATTTGAGACACGAGGAAAATTCGGAGCTAATTTTTGCCTTGAGATACGAGACAAATTTGAGATATGAGCACACCAGATGGTTCCCGATTGTGAGTCGGTGGTAAATTAGAACAATAAAGATGTTGAGAGTCGGTGGTAAATTAGAACAATAAAGAGGTGTAACATCCTGTTGTTTTTTTTAGGATGAAAACAGATTAAATTGTATTTAGATCATTTCTATGGGAAAAATTGACTTGAAATACGAGTAAATTGACATACTAGCTCGATCCTGCAGTAAGCTTGTATCTTAAGGTATTACTGTATTTGAACTGTGTATCAATATTACACATTAAAAAATGTAAACAAGATTTTCAGAATGCAAAATACAATTATAAAGCAAAGCCGTGATTGGCCGGCCACTGCTTATCACACCACATTTACATCTTTTAAGAAGCTGAGCAGGAAAAGGGTTTCTCACCGATATGGGTAATTGTGTTTTTTTAAGATATTCCTGCCACAAATTGAGCAAAAAAACGCTTTTTTTTTGCTGTGCGGATTGTTAAGTCTTCTTTTCAGGTTCTCTTATCTGAACATGTTGGAAGATTAACTGCACTTGGAAACCATTTATGAACTGTGTAGCTGTTTTTAAATTGGGCTGTTGTAGTGAATCTGTAACCACAGACTGAGCAGAAAAACATTGTTCCCCAGTGTGGGTTAATACGGGTTCTTTTAAGCAAACTGCGCGGGAAAATGTTTTTACATCACAGTGGGTCAATATGTGGCTTTTTAAGTTTCTGTTATCTGGAAATCCTTTACCACAAACTGAGCACACAAATGGTTTTTCACCAGTGTGTATTCTTGTATGAACAATTAAGGCTGCCTTCTCGTTGAATGTTTTACCACAAACTGAACACGAAAATGGTTTTTCACCAGTGTGGGTTCTTATGTGGGTTTTTAAACCTCCCTTCTGTGTGAATCTTTGACCACAAATTGAACACAAAAATGGCTTTTCACCTGTGTGTGTTTTTTTGTGTATTTCTAAAACGCTCTTTCGAGAAAAGGCTTTACCACAAAGTGAACAGGAAAATGGTTTTTCACCTGTGTGGGTTAATGCATGTCTTTTTAAGCTTTCCTTGTGTGTGAATGCTTTACCACAAACTGAACACAAACATGTTTGTCCACCAGTGTGGCACACTATGTGTCTTTTTAAGTTTCCGTTCTCTGAAAATGTTTTACCACAAACTGAGCATGCAAATGGTTTTTCACCAGTGTGGATTCTTACGTGCCTTTCTAAATTGCTCCTCTTTTTGAATGTTTGATCACAAACTGAACACGAAAATGGTTTTTCACCAATGTGGGTTCTTTTGTGTATTTGTAAATCATGCAGATAAGAAAATATTTTACCGCAAAATAAACACGAAAATGTTTTGTCACCAGTGTGGGTTTTTCTTTTGTGTGTTTGTAAATAATACTTGTAAGAAAAGGCTTTACCGCAAACTGAACAAAAATAAGGTTTTTCACCAGTGTGGGTTCTTATGTGCTCATCCAAGCGTTGTTTTTTAGAAACGGCTTTACCGCAAATTGAACACACGAATTTTTTTTCACCAGTGTGGGTTCTTGCATGAATATCTAAGGTTCCTTTCCGATTGAATGTTTGACCACAAACTGAACACAAAAATGGTTTTTCACCAGTGTGGGTTCTTATGTGCGCTTTCAAGGGTTGCCTTCGAGAAAAGGCTTTATTGCAAAATGAGCAGGCAAATGGTTTTTCACCAGTGTGGGTCATTCCGTGTTTTTTTAAGCTTCCCTTCCGTGTGAATCTTTGACCACAAACTGAGCACACAAATGGTTTTTGACCTGTGTGGGTTATTGTGTGCATTTCCAATTTTCCCCTGTATTTAAATATTTTACCACAAACTGAACATGATAATGGTTTCTTCTCAACGTGGCTCCTCATATGTCTTTTCAAAGAAGCCAATCTACCAAAACCTCTCCCACACTGATCGCATTTGTAAAGTTTGTCGCCACTGGGATTTTTCTTAACATCTTCAACATCATCATCTTCAAAAAGCAATTCTGTTGAGCTGCCGCTCAGAAGCTCCGCCCCTCCGTTGGCCACGCCCAGATCATCTTCACTCTTGAAAGGCTCACCAGTTGACAATTTGACACATTCCTCATTTTTGATTGGAGGTTGTTCCTCCATTTTGCACTGTTGAGGGAACTCTAGCTCCTCCTCTTTAATTTGGGGCCATGCTGAGGCCTTTTCAGGCTCCGCCTCTTTGCTGGCCACGCCCAGATCTTCCCTTTTCACTGACTCACCTGGTGACCAGGTGAAATGATCTTCCTCCTTTTTGATTGGAAGTTGCTCATCTCTCATTTTTTGTTGAGGGAAGCCTGCAAAGACACGACAATAAATGATGAAACATTTTCAAATTAAAATGACTGAATTTCTTGGCCACAGAAATGAAAAATAATTAATCACACAAATGTAGATCACCCTATGAAAGCCATGTTTTACCACACAAGTCCCATATGCCTAAACATTTTTTTTTTATGGGGTATAGGTAATGACGTAGATCACAGGTGCCAAAGTGGCGGCCCGGGGGCCAAATCTGGCCCGCCTCATCATTTTGGGCGGCCCGGTAAATCAAGAGTGTTGACTTTCTGTTTTAGGATCAAATTAAAATGAAGAGTATAGATGTGTATTAAATTTCCTGATTTTCTCCCTTAAATCAATGATAGTCATTTTTTAATATTTTTTTTCTGTTTTTAGTTCAAAAATAATTTTGTAAAATCTAAAAATATACAAAAAAGCTAAAATAAACAGTTTTAGATCTATTAAAAAACTGACTATCCAGGGCTTTTAATCCAGTTCTTTTAATCCAATTATATTAAAAAATGAAAATATTACATTTAAAATGGTCCAGCCCACATGAAACCCTTTTTAAATTAATTGCACATTTGCAGCAACACGTGACGTGACGACTACACATATCCCTACTATGAAATTAAGTCAAGTCGAATTGAAGTAACAGGAAGGTCGTTTGGTGCAGATCTACCTTCCACAGGATGACTGAGGGAGGGTAAGTATAAAGACTGAGAGGTAAGTGATCCATCTTATTCTTGTTGGCATCGGTGAGGCAACTTGTAGTCGCCGGAAAATGGCGCTCAAGGCGGAGAGCTAACAAGTATGAATATGTCATAAATAAATGTCATAAATGTGTCTGGCCTGGGAAGACGAACTTGTGGAGAAGCACTATACAATTTCGTCATACGCTGCTAAGGGTATGATGACTACTAGGCTTTCTGTCAAGTCAATGATGACGACAATGCCTATGTCTGATTTTCATTTACATTAACTAGATGGAGCTATTTTAGTGGTAGTAGTAGTAGTAGGGGTTGTGTACATCAACTAGATGGAGCTGTAGCAGTAGTAATAGTTGTTGTGTATATTAACTAGATGGAGCTATAGTAGTGGTAGTAGTAGTAGGGGTTGTGTATATCAACTAGATGGAGCTGTGGTAGTGGTAGTAGTAGTAGTAGTGGGTTGTTTACATACATTGGATGGAGCTGTGGTAGTGGTAGTAGTAGTAGTAGTAGTGGGTTGTGTACATACACTGGATGGAGCTGTAGTAGTGGTAGTAGTAGTAGTGGTAGTGGGTTGTGTACATCAACTAGATGGAGCTGTAGTGGTGGTAGTAGTAGGGGTTGTGTACATCAACTAGATGGAGCTGTGGTAGTGGTAGTAGTAGTAGTGGGTTGTGTACATACACTGGATGGAGCTGTAGTAGTGGTAGTAGTAGTAGTAGTGGTAGTGGGTTGTGTACATCAACTAGATGGAGCTGTAGTGGTGGTAGTAGTAGGGGTTGTGTACATCAACTAGATGGAGCTGTAGTGGTAGTAGTAGTAGGGGTTGTGTACATCAACTAGATGGAGCTGTAGTGGTAGTAGTAGTAGGGGTTGTGTACATCAACTAGATGGAGCTGTAGTGGTAGTAGTAGTAGGGGTTGTGTACATCAACTAGATGGAGCTGTAGTGGTAGTAGTGGGTCGTGTTATAGATCCACAAAATGGGGCTGTAATAGTAATATGGGGTTGTGAACATCAACTAGATGGAGCTGAAGTCGTGGTAGTAGGGGTCGTGTACATCAACTAGATGGAGCTGTAGTAGTAGTAGTTGTGGCGCTCAAGGCGGAGAGCTAACAAGTATGAATATGTCATAAATAAATGTCATAAATGTGTCTGGCCTGGGAAGACGAACTTGTGGAGAAGCACTATACAATTTCGTCATACGCTGCTGAGGGTTTGATGACTACTAGGCTTTTTGTCAAGTCAATGATGACGACAATGCCTATGTCTGATTTTCATTTTTCATTTTTTTATCCATTTTTTTTCATTTGGTGTTTTAGGTTAAAACGCATTTTGTAAAATCTAAAAATAAGTATATAAAAATATTTTCGGTTTTCCACTTTAATATTGAATATAATTTAAATTAAAAATGATTCCATTTGAAATGAAAAACAAATGATTATTAGATGTTTACCTTACAAAAAAATTAACAGTTTTATATCTATAAAAAATGAATATTTAGGGCTTTTGATTTAATCCAATTAAAAAAATATTTAAATATTATATCTATACCCTAAATTTCCTGATTTTCTCTCTTAAATCAATGATAGTTATTTTTTAAACATTTTTTTCTGTTTTTAGTCCGTAAATCCTTTAGTAAAATCTAAAAATATACAAAAAAAAAGCTAAAATAAAAATTGTTTTAGATCTATTAAAAAACGGACTATTCAGGGCTTTTAATCCAGTTCTTTTAATCCATTTATATTAAAAAATGAAAATATTATATCTAAAATGGTCCAGCCCACATGAAATCCAGTTGACGCTAATGCGGCCCATGAAACAACCCGAGTCGGACACTCTTTACGTACGTCGTACATATATTTTACTATAATATAATTTAAATTGTCCAACCCCAGGCTCCTCTCTATGTTAATGACTTAATACTCACAGTTTTGCAAGTGTGATGAGTCATCGTAGCAAGCAGATGGTGGAGCCATGAGGACGTCCATCCCTTCCTCTTTAATATATGGAGGGTCTTCCTCCATCTTTATAAGGGGGTGCTGTTGCTCCTCAATGTGGAATTTCCCAGCAGTAATAAAATGCTCCATTTCTTCCTCTTTAATGTATTCAAATTGTTCATTCTCTTCATCTTTCACGGGAGCCGACTCCTGGCGCTCAGTTTCATGCACTTGGCTAACATCTGAAACACAACGATCAAATTTTATTTCGTTATTTGTAGTCCTGTATCCCTAAAATGATTCACCAAAACACAAACGCTAGTCCCAAGCCTACCATAGGCTAGCATCTGGCATAAAAAAAAGGCTAGCGGCTATCATAACATAAGGTATGATGGCGGATAGCAGCATAACATAAGGTATGATGGCCCGCGGTCCGTAGTTTGCCCATGTGGTCTATGATAAACCAGTGAACGTACCTTCGAGTTTGTGAAGAACAACTTTTGCTTGCATCATTTTGCAAACAATGGAAAGTTGAGGACATGAGAGATCCTTTTTCACGCCATAAAGTTCCTTCTGAAACTTTTCCGCAACCGGCGTCGTTCTCATAGACATTTTTCACACTTTTTGTGTCCGCTTGACGACGTACTGGTAGAGAACGTGGTCCTTTGTTAGTTGCCGGCTAGGCTAGGCTAAATAAAGTACGTCTCCCAAAACGGATTGAAGATAAATGGACTAATGTTCGAGTCCACAAAGTATTTAATGTTAGGCATGTTGTCGAGTTTTGGCTTCGTTTAATCTAAGTTCGGATAAATTGAGGAGGAAATAGAGGCGTACAAACTAAAAGTTAAAACCATTGCCGCGTAGAAAAAAAAACGCGTCTTCTTCTTCGTCTTTCTTCTTCTTCTTCTTGAGGTTTTACGGTTGTTGGTAGCCAACGTACTGGAGCATTATCGCCCTCTACTGTCTAAATACGTCAAATTGCCAAGTTCTCAATTCAGATTTTAGACAGAGGAAGGTAATAATGTTAAATTTGGTCTCTGAATGGCACAACGTAAAGAGATGAGCTCGAATTTAGTTAGAAAAGCTACATTTTGAGAAAAAGCGAGGTAATTTTAAGGACATTTGCTTTAAATGTTGCATTGTGTTTATATATATATATATATATATATATATATATATATATATATATATATATATATATATATATATATATATATATATATATATATATATATATATATATATATATATATATATATATATATATATATATATATATATATATATATATATATATATATATATATATATATATATATATATACATCTTGTGAAATAGTTTGAAAACAAGTTTATAGCCTTGCTAGCTAATGGAGAAGGATTGTGGTAGGATTTTACATATCGCATGTTATTGTGGCTTGTCTCCAACTTCCCACCCAGACAATTTTGCACTTATTACTATTATTATCCAATTCCAATTATCCAAAAATGAAAATTGTCTACATTCCCCATACTTTCTTCTAAAGGTCTCTATACCTACCTGAGAAGATGTGAATGCTTCAATGTACTTTACAGGGGTGTGCAAACCGGTCCTTGAGGGCCGCCATGGATGCAAGGTTTTCGTTCCAACCGATCCAATACAGACGCTCACCATACTTACGAACATTCAACTTACGAGCAAACGGTACATACGAACATGTCTGTAAATTGCGTTTATGTCGAAAAAATGTTTGTAAGTTCGATTTTGTATTGCGCGCCTTTTTCCGAGTAGTACTTCTTTCCGCCGCTAATACCGACGCCTGGCGCTGTGGGAACTTACCTCACCCAGCATCTACCTTCTTCTACCCAGTTCGTTGCAGTGCGGAAGTGCATGACGTAAAGAACCTTTTTCATTTCTATCATAAAATATCTTGTGCATCCATTATTCAATATGGTTGGTGAAAAGTGAAAGACTGAAAAGTGAAAGGCTGAAAAGAGAGGGAGGTGCAAAGAAGAGGCAAACCATTTCATTTGAAACCAAAGTGGCAATAATAAAGAAGCTGGGAAAATGGTGAGTGGTGTTTATTATTATTTTTTTTCAGTACAAACCAATGCTGGTTAGTATAGTAATGCATGTCAAATGATTAATCCATTAAGACTTATTGTTGACAAACCCACTTCTTAATTCATGAATGTTTTAACTAATATTACTCTGAAGAATCGGTTTCATGTAAAAAAAAAAAAGCGTCATATGTTCGTTTCCCTTTTTTTCACGTTTGGACTTTATGACGTGGAGGGGCGGGGCGTTGTCTTACCCATCATGCAATGTCTTACCCATCATGCAATGCAATGTATCAGAAAGAGCTAGCTTAGCCTTGTGTGTGCCTGTCAAAGAAATGGCGACAACAACAATTTTAAGCGTTAAAATGGAGCCTTTGCGTCACCTTCATTTGACTCTTGGTCAAATTATGTATGCCAAAGTTGTTCTTCACAGACTTGAAGGTTAGTTGAATTTTGGTGATCGTTTAATTGTATAACATTTTCCGTGAGTGACATCATACAGGCGCTGCGTCCCCCAGTGCAGCGAGAGTTGCCAGATTGGCTGCGTTCCCGCATTTTTTTGTTGTTATGGCAGTGCTTCTCAAATAGTGGGGCGCCCCCCCCCTGGGGGGAGGGGGGGATACCTGGGGGGGGGGGGGGGGGCGTGTAACCCTGGGGAACAGGATTTTATTTGGCCGTACTAGTATAAAGTGTAATTGCGCATCCACTACAGTAGCTGGCAGTGGTGCTCTCATTTATTTTTTTTATTTCAGGCATTGATGCACTTAAAATCTTTTCTGTTGCAGACTTAAAACAAGATTTAATAAAGTTATTCTTTGTAAGTTTGACTATATTTCTTTCTTTTTTTCCTTTTCTTTAATGTTAATAAGGATAAAATGTTGTACTTATAACAATTTTATAAAATGATTTTATTTATAGTCACGGTGGGAAGTGCGGGGGGGGGGGGGGCGAATAGTTTTCATCTTGCTAGGGGGGGGCCTAACAGAAAATAATTGAGAAGCACTGTGTTATGGCAAGGAATCGTATTCGGGTTGGTTCGCGGGCCGCTTTAACGTCAACTCGATTTTATGTGGGGCCGGGCCAATTTTAGATATAATATTTTGATTTTTTTTTAAATAAATGGATTGAAAGAACTGGATTAAAACCCCTGAACATTCAGTTTTTTATATAACCAAAACAATGTTGATTTTAGCTTTTTTTAAATCTATTTTTAGATTTTACAATGTTATGCTATCCGCCAGCACACCCATGTTATGCTATCCGCCAGCATACCCATGTTATGCTATCCACCAGCATACCCTTGTTATGCTATCCGCCAGGAAACCCATGTTATGCTATCCGCCATCATACCTTATGTTATGATAGCTGCTAGCCTTTTTTTATGCCAGGTGCTAGTGTATGTTAGGCTTGGGACTAGCGTTTGTGTTTTGGTGAATCGTTTTAGGGATATAAGACTACAAATAAAGAAATAAGATTTGATCGTTGTGTTTCAGATGTTAGCCAAGTGCATGAAACTGAGCGCCAGGAGTCGGCTCCAGTGAAAAATGAACAGAATGAACAATATGAATGCATTAAAGAGGAACAAATGGAGTATTTTATTACTGCTGGGAAATTCCACATTGAGGAGCAACAGCATCCCCTCATAAAGATGGAGGAAGACCTTCCATATGTTAAAGAGGAAGGGATGGACGTCCCTCTGTGGGCTGTTGAGCCATTGAGTGATGGAGATGAAGGTCCAAGTGAGGCCAGTGGAGGGGCGGAGCCTTTGAGTGGCAGCAGCTCAACAGAAGAATCCCAAGCAGACTATCTCATGGCTCCACCATCAGCTTGCTACGATGACTCATCACACTTGCAAAACTGTGAGTATTAAGTCTTTAACATAGAGGGTAGCCTAGGGTTGGACAATTTCATTTATGTTATTTTAAAATATATGTACGACCTATGTCAAGGGTGTCAGACTCGGGTTGTTTCGCAGGCTGCATTAGCTTGATTTCATGTGGGCTGGACCATTTTAGATATAATATGTTCATTTTTTTAATGTATATGGATTAAAAGAACTGGATTAAAAGCCCTGAATAGTCCGTTTTTTAATAGATCTAAAACTGTTTATTTTAGCTTTTTTGTATATTTTTAGATTTTACAAAATGATTTTTGAACTAAAAACAAAGAAAAAAATAATTAAAAAATGACAATCATATATTGATATATATGATATACATGAATTGAAAGAACTGGATTAAAATCCCTGAATATTCAGTTTTTTATAGATCTAAAACAATGTTTATTTTTGCTTTTTTAAAAATCTATTGTTAGATTTTACAAAATGATTTTTGAACTAAAAACAAAGAAAAGAATGATTAAAAAATTACAATTATTAATTTAAAAGTGGGGAATATCAGGAAAATTAATATACATCTATACTCTTAATTTCATCCTAAAACAGAAAGTCAACACTCTGCATTTAATGTCCCGGGCCACCCAAAATGATGAGGCGGGCCAGATTTGGCCCCCAGGCCGCCACTTTGACACCTGTGATCTATGTCATTACGCATACCCCATAAAAAAATAAATGTTTAGGCATATGGGACTTGTGTGGTAAAACATGGCTTTCATAGGGTGACCTACATTTGTGTGATGAATTATTTTTCATTTCTGAACAAAAAATTCAGTCATTTTAATTTGAAAATGTTTCATCATTTATTGTCGTGTCTTTGCAGGCTTCCCTCAACAAAAAATGAGAGATGAGCAACTTCCAATCAAAAAGGAGGAAGATCATTTCACCTGGTCACCAGGTGAGTCAGTGAAAAGGGAAGATCTGGGCGTGGCCAGCAAAGAGGCGGAGCCTGAAAACGCCTCAGCATGGCCCCAAATTAAAGAGGAGGAGCCAGAGTTCCCTCAACAGTGCAAAATGGAGGAACAACCTCCAATCAAAAATGAGGAATGTGTCAAATTGTCAACTGGTGAGCCTTTCAAGAGTGAAGATGATCTGGGCGTGGCCAACGGAGGGGCGGAGCTTCTGAGCGGCAGCTCAACAGAATTGCTTTTTGAAGATGATGATGTTGAAGATGTTAAGAAAAATCCCAGTGGCGACAAACTCTACAAATGTGCTCAGTGTGGGCGAAGTTTTGGTAGATCGTCTTCTTTGAAAAGACATATGAGGAGCCACATTGAGAAGAAACCATTTTCACGTTCAGTTTGTGGTAAAACATTTACACAGAAGAGACAATTTGAAATGCACACAAGAACCCACACAGGTGAAAAAACATTTTCGTGTTCCGTTTGTGGTCAAGTATTCAGACAGAAACACAACTTAAAAAGACATGCAAGTAGACACATAGGTGAAGAAACAGTTTCAGGATCAGTTTTAGGTAAAACAAGTACTGTGGAGGCACATTTAAAAACATACGAAGGTGAAAAACCATGTGCATGCTCAGTTTGTGGTCGAAGATTCACAGAGATGAGATACTTAGATCATCATGCAAAAATACACACTGGTGAAAATCTATTTGAGTGCTCAGTTTGTGGTCGAATCTTCACAGAGATGAGATACTTAGATCGTCATACAAGAATACACACAGGTGAAAAACCATTTTTGTGTACAGTTTGTGGTCACAGATTCACACAGGAGGTACACTTAAATTGTCATGCAAAAATACACACAGGTGAAAAGCCACATTTGTGTTCAGTTTGTGGTCAAGCATTCACACACAAGGCAACCTTAAGAAGCCACACAATAACCCACACTGGTGAAAAACCATTTTCGTGTTCAGTTTGTGGTCAAAGATTCACGTACAAGGCAAGCTTACATTTCCACACAAGAACCCACACTGGTGAAAAACCATTTTCGTGTTCAATTTGTGGTAAAGCCTTTTCTCGAAAGCCAAACTTAAGTTGTCATGCAAGAATACACACAGGTGAAAAGCCATTTTCGTGTTCAATTTGTGGTCAAAGATTCACACAGATGGGACATTTAGAATATCATACAAGAACCCACACAGGTGAAAAACCATTTTCGTGTTCAGTTTGTGGTCGAAGATTTACACGGAAGCTACGCTTAATTCTTCATGCAAGAACCCACACTGGTGAAAAACCATTTTCATGCTCAGTTTGTGGTCAAGCCTTTTCTCAAAAGTCAAACCTAAAGGCTCATGCTAGAACACACACGGGTGAAAAGCCATTTTCGTGTTCAGTTTGCGGTAAAGCCTTTTCCCAAAAGCAAAAATTAGATTATCATGCTAGAACACACACAAGTTGACAGCCATTTTCGTGTTCAGTTTGCGGTCAAAGATTCACACGAAAGGGATGCTTAATAAAACACGTAATGACCCACACTGGTGACAAACCATCCCCGTGTTCAATTTGTGGTCGAAGATTCACACAAAAGGAAAGCTTAAAAATGCACACAAGAACCCACACTGGTGAAAATTCATTTTCCTTCTCGGTTTTTGGTCAAGCATTCACACCCCAAAAAAGCTTAAAAACTCACACAAGTACACATTCACACAAAAGGTACACTTAATATTCCACACAAGAAGCCACACAGGTGAAAAACCCTATTCCTGCTCAGTTTGTGTCCAAACATTCACACAAAAGGTACACTTAAAAAGACATGTACAGACCCACACTGGTGAAAAACCATATTCCTGCTCAGTTTGTGGTCAAACAATTTCCCAAAGGAGAATCGTCAAAGAACACTTATTAACCCACATTGGAGAACAATGTCTTCCTGCTCAGTCTGTGGTTACAGATTCACTACAACAGCCCAATTAAAAATAGCTACACAATTCAAAAACTTTTCCAGGCGCAGTTAACATTTTCACATAAGAGAACCAGAAAAGAAGACTTAACAACCAGCACAGCAAAAAAAAAAAAAGCGTTTTTTTTGCTCAATTTGTGGCAGGAATATCTTAATAACACAATTGCCTATAGCGGTGAGAAACCCTTTTCCTGCTCAGCTTCTTAAAAGACGCAAATGTGTTGTGATAAGCAGTGGCCGGCCAATCACGGCTTTGCTTTATAATTGTATTTTGCATTCTGAAAATCTTGTTTACATTTTTTAATGTGTAATGTTAATCCACACAGTTCAAATACAGTAATACCTTCAGATACAAGCTGACTGCGGGATCAAGCTAGTATGTCAATTTACTCGTATCTCAAGTCAAATTTTCCCATAGAAATGAACTAAATACAATTTAATCCGTTTTCATCCTAAAAAAAAACAAAAACAGGATGTTACAACGGAAAAACATCTTTATTGTTCCAATTTACCACCGACTCACAATCGGGAACCATCTGGTGTGCTCATATCTCAAATTTGTCTCGTATCTCAAGGCAAAAATTAGCTCCGAATTTTCCTCGTGTCTCAAATTTCTCGTATGTTGGAACACTTGTATGTCAAGGTATTACTGTATAAGAAAATTGAATTTTGTTTTATTTACTTCACATTTTTATCTGAAATAGTAGAGCCTAAATTAGGAAATTACAAAGTAAATGATCAATAATGTTATGTAAATAATTTGGAAAATATGTCTTCAATGTTAAAGACATGCCAAATAAATTAGAAAAATTGCAGTTTTTGTTGAATAAATTTGCTAGCAAATCCAATGAGAATAAATAAGTACATAAATTAGTACAATGTCCTTATACTTTTGTCATATTATAAGATGAATTATGTTTTTAAACCGATTTATCCTGTCATTTTTTGCTATTTCCAATAAAGCTCTTTTTGATGAAAAATACTTTTTGGGTCTTTTTTTTGACAAAATTAGCCTTCCAATTGACAATAAAGTGTTATTATCTAAAAATTAAAACTAGGAGGAAAATGAATACATGAATTTGAACAATTTGACAAATTAATATAAAAAAAGATTGTTTTCTTTCTACAAGTATGAAAATACAGTATTTTTTTTGTCTGAAATGAACAGTAAATTGTTTTTATCTTTTTGATGTTGAACGAGATAATTGGTAGAAATGTAACTACATTTTTATTTTATGTGTAATTATTAAAAAAAACATTGATTAAAAAGTTTTATAGGAAATAATAGACAAACTACAAAGGAAAAATAAAGGTAAATGTTTGCCAAAAACGACTTAATTGGGGTATTATTCATTTCAAACAACATTTTTGAATGAATTTGGAGTTCTTGATTAAAATGCATTTTTTTGTGTCTTAATTGCTGTAACAAGATGACGTGATTTGAAAATAGCGATGACTCAAGCGTAGGCGTTGATACAAAAGTAGATGACGCACGCCTTAAAGTGTTGTTATTGTAAATTCCTGTAGGCGGCGTCTCTGTAAAATTCCATTCTAGTGACTAAAATCTTAAAGAATCTACTAAAAGATCACCACCTAACGTCTTTCATGTTACCTGACCCTGAAGTTATATTACACAGAAGGGATTGTTGTCGTGCTACCGCAAGTTCAGAGTCCTGATGGCTGTCCTTGAGTCCATTTGTCCCTGTTTTGTGAGACCTGTAGCGTCTGCCAGGAGGGTTAGGGGTTTGAGTAGATGTGGGCAAACTACGGCCCGCGGGCCACATATGCGCCGTTAGGCTTTTCAATCCGGCCCGTCGACGTTGTCCAAATAATTTGAATTTTTTAAAATATTTTTTTATTTTTACTTTATATTTTTTTATTTTAATTTTATGGTAAGGTTACTATCATTTATTTATTTTTTAATTTTTCTTATTTATTTTTTATTTTATTTTATTTTTTATTTTTTTTCTCCCTAGATGGCGCCGTCACACGGAAGCCAGTAACAGTAGTTCTGTCCACTCTTATTTGTTTTTGGTGTTTTTACACCCCTTCTATCTCTTTTTTAAATGACATTTTAATATTTCTTAATACATTCCTTTTTACTTTACTTTGTACTTTATACTTTTTACTTTACTTTGCACTTTATACTTTTTACTTGACTTTGCACTTTATACTTTTTACTTGACTTCATACTTTTGACTTGACTTTATACTTTTTAGTTGACTTTGTACTTTTTACTTGAGTTTGTACTTTTTACTTGACTTTGTACTTTTTTACTTGACATTGTACTTTGTACTTTTTTACTTGACATTGTACTTTGTACGTTTTTCCTTACTTTGGACTTTATACTTTTTACTTTACTTTGGACTTTATACTTTACTTTGGACTTCATACGTTTTACTTTACTTTGTACTTTTTACTTTCTTTGTACTTTTTACTTTACTTTGTACTTTTTACTTTACTTTGTACTTTTTACTCTACTTTGTACTTTTTACTTTACTTTGTACTTTTTACTTTACTTTGTACTTTTTATGATGAGTGATGAGTATGTTAATACTTTAGTCCTTTTTTCTGTTTATGTCTCATATGTACTGTTAACGGATGCACTTTTTTATATGTATCGTATCTCGTGCTGACCCGCCCCATCTGTCATATTTTTAGAAACGTCAAAATGCCCCCCCCCCCCCCCCCCCGACTCAAAAGTTTGCCCACCCCTAGGCTAGACAGTACTTTGCTTTCACCTATAGCGGTGTCCACATGCAGTATCTGTGCCAGCCACAAGGGTTTAAAAACTCCCCTAGTATTTTTGATCAGTCTGAAAAACCTGTTTAAAAACCTGACTTAACTCAAAGTACTGTTCTTTTTACAGTATGTGGATGACCTTTACATTGCGGCAACTACTTCTGAAATATGTCTGGAGGTTACTAGGATGGTCCTATTCAAACTTTATAATCTTGGTTGGTGTATCTAGACCAGGAGAGTTTATCCATGACGTGGACCCACAGAAATGTAAAGGACTGGACCCTGTTTACGTATAGTACGCCATTTATAAGGAGTGGGGTCAGATCTGTGCTGTGTTTTTGCGAAAGTCCAGGATTATTTGTTTTTGTGGTGTTTAGTGGATTAAAAGAACTGGATTAAAAGCCCTGAATATTCAGTTTTTTATAGATCTAAAACAATGTTTATTTTAGCTTTTTTTAAATATATTTGTAGATTTTGTAAAATGATTTTTGAACTAAAAACACAGAAAAATGGATTGAAAATGACAATTATTGATTTAAAGGGGGAAAATCTGGAAATTTAATATACAGCTATACTCTTTGTTTTAATTTCATCTGCTAGCATAACATGGGTTTGCTGACGGAGAGCATAACATGGATTTGATGGCGGATAGCATGTTTTAGCTTTTTTAAAATATATTTTTAGATTTTACAAAATTATTTTGAACTAAAAACACAGAAAAAATAGATTAAAAAATGACAATTTTTGATTTAAAAGGGGGAAGAATCAGGAAATTTAATATACATCTATACTCTTTGTTTTAATTTCATCTGCTAGCATAACATGGGTTTGCTGACGGATAGCATAACATGCATTTGATGGCGGATAGCATGTTTTAGCTTTTTTAAAATATATTTTTAGATTTTACAAAATGATTTTGAACTAAAAACACAGAAAAAATAGATTAAAAAATGACAATTATTGATTTAAAAGGGGGAAAATCAGGAAATGTAATATACATCTATACTCTTCATTTAAATTTGATCCTAAAAACAGAAAGTCGGCATTCATGATTACTTTCCCGGGCCACATAAAATCATGCGACGAACCAGATTTGGCCCCCGGGCCACCACTTTGACACATGCGCCTCATAGGCTTTAAATTTGATGTGTGGGAAAAAATGGATATTGTTGAGTTTTGGTTTTGTTGTGTTAAAAGGAAAGCGAATGTTTTGGATTAAGGTTTGAAAGGAACTATTTGCATCAAAGTGTTTTCTTTTTATTAGTACCCAATTTTCATTTTTTTGTGACATTGTGTAATTAACTCAGAAACAATAAGTAGTTATGAGAGGTTGTTAAAATTCCTTTGTGGGTGTATCCATAGTTCCACGTAACAAAAGAGAAAAACATTGTGTGTATAAAAAGAAAAAACGCAGAGAGACTCTTTGGTTGGTTGTCGGTTGAATTGAACAATGGTAAAGGTAAGATCTTTTATATATTATATATATATATATATATATATATATATATATATATATATATATATATATATATATATATATATATATATATATATATATATATATATATATATATATATATATATATATATATATATATATATATATATATATATATATATATATATATATATATATATATATATATATATATATATATATATATATATATATATATATATATATATATATATATATATATATATATATATATATATATATATATTTCTTTTTTTTTATATCATTTTTTATGGTAATTTTTTCAATGTACAATTATGATGTCCTGGCAACTGATTTTTACATGAACAAATATATATAGTTCAGTACTATTAAATTAACACATTTTATATGATTATGAACCCAAATGTGAAATTCTATTGCTGAAATATATTTTAATTTGACAGATGACGTTTTCTCTTCACTTTTTGTTGCTGCTGTTTGGCATCAGTGGGATGTTAACCAAAACTGTACGTATAAGTATTTATTTTAAATGTCTTGAAAACTACATTTTACAGTCATTGTCTAACTTTGGTTAGTGTGTTAACGGAACTCTAATGAGGATTAAAGTGGATCAGAAAAGGAATGAATGAATCTCTAAATCTGGCCTATGTGAGCTCTAGTGTTTTTAACATGGTTCATAAATTATGACTGATCATTTAATCAGTGTTTCTTTTTTCTTACAGCGGGCTTCTGTCTTATATAGAGGTTAGTAATTGTCTCTCTGTCTGTCTGTCTATATATATATATATATATATATATATATATATATATATATATATATATATATATATATATATATATATATATATATATATATATATATATATATATATATATATATATATATATATATATATATATATATATATATATATATATATATATATATATATATATATATATATATATATATATATATATATATATATATATATATATATATATATATATATATATATATTGATGTTGTCAAAGTGGTGGTGCGGGGGCCAAATCTGGCCCGCCGCATCATTTGGTGTAGCCCAGGAAAGTCAATGATGAGTGCCGACTTTCTGTTTTAGGATCAAATTAAAATGAAAAGTATAGATGTATATTACATTTCCTGATTTTCCCTCTTTTAAATCAATAATTGTCATTTTTTAAATCATTTTTTTCTGTGTTTTTAGTTCAAAAATCTTTTTGTAAAATCTAAAAATATATTTTAAAAAAGCTAAAATAAAAATTGTTTTATATCTATAAAAAACGGAACATTCAGGGACTTTAATCCAGTTCTTTTAATCCATTTATGTAAAAAAAAATCTAAATATGATATTAAATATATATGAGATATATGATATTTTATTCATATATAAAATGGTGCCGCCCACATGAAATCGAGTTGACGTTACCACGGCATTTAAAAAAAAGCTAAAATAAACATTGTTCTAAATCTATAAAAAGCGGAATATTCAAGGTTTTTAATCCAGTTATTTTAATCCATATATAAAAAAAATATGTAAATATGATATTTAAAATGGTCCACATGAAATCGAGTTGACATTACCAAGGCATTTAAAAAAAAAGCTAAAATAAACATTGTTTTATATCTATAAAAAACTGAATATTCAGGGCTTTTAATCCAGGTCTTGATCCAACCAATCACATTTCAGCTATTTGTTGCCAGGTTCAGAAATCTGCCTTGTGGTCTACACACTCAGTTCTGTATGTTCTGCTTCCTAAAAAAAAAAACGTCGATAAAACTGTTAAAACTTTAACCAATCAGAATCCGATTTGGCGACCCCAAGGCCTTCTCGCAGGCGTAGGGATACATCATCGTTTTCACCAACTATAAATATTATTCTCTTATATTAATCAGTTCCTAGTTATACTTATAGTTGTAGTTGTAGTTGTAGTTATAGTTATAGTTATAGTTATAGTTATAGTTATAGTTATAGTTATAGTTGTAGTTGTCGTTGTCGTTGTCGTTGTAGTTGTAGTTGTAGTTGTAGTTGTAGTTGTAGTTGTAGTTATAGTTATAGTTATAGTTATATCTATAGTTATAGTTATATCTATAGTTATAGTTATATCTATAGTTATAGTTATATCTATAGTTATAGTTATAGTTGAAAGGACTATTTATAAATATGACAATTTGTTTTTCAACAATCTTTAATCGTCATGTTTATTTTTGACCCACTGGCATTTATCCATGATAATTAAAGTGTCAATAAAAGTCATAACAACGCAACTGATATGCGTAATGAGGAAATAGTTATAACACTAGAATTAAACTAATGACAAGGTAGGCTGTTGGCAGGGTTGGTAGTGACGTCTAACCCTGAAGCGATAAATGTGAATTATGCACATGTTTTCTGGATTTCATAATCCTTTTAATCTTCTGTATGGAGGAAGATGGCCGGGTAGCGTGCGAGTTTGAAATCCAGGTCGCTCCACCTGTGTGAAGTTTGCAAGTACTCTGGTTTCCTCCCACATTCCAAAAACATTCATGCTAGGCTGATTATATAGACTCTTAATTAGTGGTGGACCGTCAGGGCCTGCAAAGCCTTCTCTGCTGGCCTAAAAAACATATCTGAATCATAGACTGATGTTAATTATGTTTTGTTCATGAATACTTATTATATAATTCCAAATTATCTGTTAGCTTCCTTTCATTGTTTTTCCAACCTGTTTGCACTGCTTCCAGATGTGTGTTTTCATATTTAAGCATCAAACCCACATGTGTCAAAGTGGCGGCCCGGGGGCCAAATCTGCCCCGCTGCATCATTTTGTTCGGCCTGAGAAAGAAAATTATGAGTGCCGACTTTTTGTTTTAGGATCAAATTCAAATGAAAAGTATAACATTTCCTGATTTTTCCCCTTTTAAATCAATAATTGTCATTTTTTAATCAATTTCTGTGTTTTTAGTTCAAAAATTATTTTGTAAAATCTAAAAATATATTAAAAAAAAAGCTCAAATAAACATTTTTTTAGATCTATAAAAAACAGAATATTCCAGGCTTTTAATCCATTTCTTTTAATCCATTTCTTTAAAAAAAATATCTTAATATTATATCTAAAATTGTCCGGCCCACACGAATCAGAAGCGCACCAACCCGAGTTTGACACTCCTTAATCTAACCAATCACATTTCAGCTACTTATTTATTCATGTATTTAAGTAATTATCTAATTGTAGACACATTTAATTTAATTATATCTCACAACGTTCAGCTTCAGTCGGAGTACTCAAGTTTTTTTTTACTGTCTTCAACTTTTATTTGCTCTAAAATATGTTCCAGATAAAGAATGCCCTCCGGACTGGACTCGTCTGGACTGCCGCTGTATCAGGTTTATAAATGAGCCTTTAAGATTTTCTCTTGCTGAGGTACAATATTTTTTATATATATAAATATATACATATATATTGTTGTGTTGCTGTAATTTTTGTATTTAATATTCATTCAATGGTTGTTTTCAATCCATTAGACTTTCTGCAACCTCCTTGGTGGAAATCTGGTTTCAATTCACAATGCACTCGAGAATGAAGTAGTTCGACAAGTAATTAATGCAGGTGCTGGAAGTTTTGTCCGTACCTGGATTGGAATTCATGATCGAATTGTGGTAATTGTATTTTTTTAATTCCACTTTCACCTTTCAGGGATCTTGCTACTACATACTATGCACTGGTTTGATGTGATATGGTATTTTCTCGCATATAAGCCACTCACTGTATATAAGACGCACCTTTAAAACTGCCTTTAAGTCGTTGAATTTGACAATTTCTCTCGTATAAGCCCCCCCCCCCTGATTCACAATTTTTTACCTCCATGTTAATGGTTTTAATAGGGAGTACAAATGTGTTACTTTAAAAAAAAAAACTTCGTCAATGGTATTTCTGAGATAATATGTGAATCCAAAGTCATTTTCAGAGAGGGGGGGTATGGAAAAATAATGTCTTTATTCACATTTTCAGAAAAATAATATAGGCCCATAAACCAAATATGAATGAATGAATTATTTAATGAATGAATGGACAAATTAACGAAGGAACAACTGCACCAAATTATCGCATATCAGGTATTCATTAATAACAATTAAGGTCGCAACTCAAAAATTTAAACAAACTAGCCTCCATTCAGCAAAACAAAACCAAAAACTAGTGAAAAGAGCATCAGGATTTACGACAATATGCGAGTAATCGTCAAGTTTGTTGGATAGCCATTACGCTGCATTAGCAATTTTGTAAACGTCCTTCCAGGTCTGCATTCCAGTAAACAGGAACACAAATTGAAGGAGGTCTTATACAAAATGATTAAATACTCACATATATAATAGTATTACAGAATAACTCCAACTCTTATTACCTATCTATTTATGTCTACTGGAAATTAAGCAAACGAACCTCCATTAGGCAAAACAATTCCATATCAGGCAAAACGAGCGTCACAATTTAAAAACAATATGCGAGTACCGTATTTTCACGACTATAAGGCGTACTTAAAAGTCTTAAATTTTCTCCAAAATGGACTGTGCGCCTTATAATCCAGTGCGCCTTATATATGGATAAAAAACAGAAAACCAAAAATGAAAAACCACCACTGTCGGATATTAAAAAATCAAAAAATGCCTGAACTGAAACAATACTGTTAAATATGCAGATGCCATCTTAGTTTACAAAACCTTCCATCATATAGCTCCTCCCCCGGTGCTAGACTTTATAGTAAAATAATCCAAAACATCAAAAATGGCTGGCTCTAGAGGTGACTGTAAAGTAGTGAGTGCTTCAAACCTGGAAGTCAATAGCAATTACCGTATTTTCACCACTATTAGGCGCACTTAAAAGTCTTAAATTTTCTCCAAAATAGACAGTGCGCCTTATTATATAGTGTGCCTTATATATGGAAAAAAACAGAAAACCAAAAACCTCCACTGTCGGATATTAAAAAAACACAAACGCCTTAAGTGAAACAATACTGTTAAATATGCAGATGCCATCTTAGTTTACAACATCTTTCATCATATAGCTCCTCCCCCACTGCAAGATTTTATACCAAAAAATCCAAAACATCAACAATGGCTGGCTCTAGAGGTGACTGTAAAGTAGTGAGCGCTTAGTACCTGGAAGTCAATGGCAATTACCCTATTTTCACCACTATAAGGCGCACTTAAGTCTTACATTTTCTCCAAAATAGACAGTGCGCCTTATAATACAGTGCGCCTTATAATACAGTGCGCCTCATAATACAGTGCGCCTTATAAGACAGTGCGCCTTATAATACAGTGCGCCTTATAATACAGTGCACCTTATAATAC